>NC_056725.1:198184543-198387043 GCF_019279795.1 Protopterus annectens | reverse complement strand
CATCAATCCACTGCTGTTGTGGCCCGCACACATATTGTGGGATTGGGTCCATATATGTTTGAGCTTCATCTGCACAATACATGTGTGCCCTTATGCAGTCCAGAGGTCGATGTATGTTACAGTGGTATATGCCCCTGTATGTCAGTCTATGAGGGGGTGCACCATAAATAACCTAGGCTGTTACAACATGTGAGGGATATCAAGAGTAATCTGCCTTTAGGTATCTGGAAGTACATTACCGTACAATTCACCTTGGGAAAATGCTGGCCTACTGCTTCCTGCCATACAGACTGTTCTGTTTGTCAGTGTGATTGTGATGGTTTCAGTTATGCCTTGTTATGTAACAGATACATCCCATTGTGGCAACTGAAGTCTTTTCCCCCCTAGGGATTGCATACAATGTGTAGTTAGAGGCTTCTGGACTATACATCTGCATTACTTAATGTTGATTGATTGTTATCCTGTCGCCCAGTCTATCTTTACTGTTGTACTACTTGAAGGCCTTGGCCTGGACAGCAACATATGTTATGCTTTCCGAAATACTGTATTAAATGATCTGTTTGAGAGTTGCATTAATCTGTTTATATGAATTTCAAAGTTTAAACAGCTGTATGACATGGCATATACAACTGTAATATTACACAAATAACGCTTTCTCATCTATGCAAACCTGTGTGTGGTTTTATATCCTTTGATCTCTGTGGGTATATGTTTCAGGCAACAATTGCCTTTTGTGTGGGTGACTCATACACTGTCCATTTGATAAGGGAGCAATGGTAGGAATACTGGCTGTTTCGTATGGCATGCACCCTCTAAATATGTATCTTCCTATACATATCTCTGTGTGTGTATATGTAGTTACATATATATATATATATATATATATATATATATATATATATATATATATATATATATATATATATATACATATATATATATATATATATATATATATTTATATATATATATATATATATGTGTGTGTGTGTGTGTGTGTGTGTGTGTATGTATGTATGTATATATCTATCTATATATATATATATATATATATCTATCTATATATATATATATATATATATATATATATATATTATATATATATGTATGTATATATATATATATATATATATATATATATATATATATATATATGTGTATGTATCTGCATATATATGTGGGTGTATGTGTGTGCGTGTATATATGTATCTTAGAAATGCTTTTTGCTTCCACATTGTACATTCCCTATGGTAGCCAGACTGTACTGCATGATATGTTATTGATACCAGCCTGACATCATACAGGTGGGATGGATTACTGCTTTAATTATTTAATTGGGGTGGGTTCATAAATGGCTGGGTGTGTTCTTTGGTTTACTGTTCTGAAGAAGTCCCTTGAGTGGGGAAGAAAGCGCTAAATTTGGAATAAAGTGTGGATTTTGTACCATTCTGGTGTGGTCTTCCTGTTCCTAGCTGGTGACTGTATTACCTGTTTTTTGTCTCATTTGTGTCTTTGGTCTTTGGGCCAGAGGATGGAAGAGACAACTTCGGAGGGAGAAATTCTTATTCTTTTGCAACAAATCAACCAGCAGTTGGCAGTTCATACAGCTCAGATTAAAACTCTGATGGACAAGCAAACTACTTGTGGTAACAATATTTTTTGGGAGCCTTGGCTTTCCACTCAGCCAGCCATCACCATCATCCACGGAAAATGGTAATCTTGGTCATTTTGGGCAGAATAATTAGGAGATTAACCATGAGAGTGAAAATCATGGACTTAGGTAAAACTTTACAAATCAGTGCACCATTGGTAGCGATGGTTCATGGAAAGAGAATAGCTTCTGTTTCAGTGGGGGGAATTTTGTGGATGTTTCACGTTCCGAAGTAGAATCCACAGTGCAGGACAAATTAAAAAGGTTTGAAAAAGAACTTTTGCCATTTAAAAAAAACAAATGGAAAATGCCTACTTGAGCAGAAACATTGAATTAAAACAAGTACCCCAAGACTTGAGGTTATGGAGGAATCCCAATGGTGCTGGTGATCACAGTGAATTTTTGAATGAGTTACATCTTTTATTTGACCGGGCAAGCATTGACTTGATGAAACGTATGGTAAAATACAACCAGGTTAAATTGGATCAGATGGCCAAGGACCTGGATGACTTGGACAAGGCTATCAAAAATTATTTTGAATTTAACCGATGACAATTGTCCTACAATAATGTTTTTAATCAAGTCAGCAGTATATGTCGTTCTATATTCACTCGTAAAAGTAATAAAATTAAAAAGGATATCAACGAATATGCCAAGGGCATTGTTTATCTGTTATCCCCAGGGCAACAGCTTAATGGAAAGCAGCAACCTGTTGATGCTTTGAACCAGGGGGTGGAAGTGATGCAAGATCCGAGCAGTCATCATGATCAGCGATGTCAGCATCTGCAGTCTGGTGTCTGTATGGAGGACACAGTGAGGCACTCGGAGAGGCTGTGAGGGAAAATGGCGAACCAAACTGCTTCTTCTTTTTCTTCCTTTTTGGGAATACCCGGCGAGATTATGCAGCCCAGGGAGCAAAGACCAAGAGTTTCAGGTCACGAAACACTTAGCAGAACCATTTCCAAATTATTTTTGGACATCCAACAGTCAAATGTAAAGGTAAGTAAAAACAGAGACAATCATGTCAAAAACATTATTTTCAGGACACCAATGTAGTTTCAACTAAAGAGGATTTACATCAGGTCACTTCCTTGCATTTGGGGATAGTGTAAGTGGAGTGGTCTGTGAAGTCAGTCATTGTGGTTGCAAACTTAATACTAGTTCTCAAATCAGTTCAATAGTAGAATAACTTAACGTGAACACAGAAAAAGACAGAAGTGAGGACTTAAACTTGAGATGGACATATCAATGTATAGTGTGAATGAAGTAACTATGGACAATTTACAAATGTACATTATGGTGGTTGTAATAATTGGTTCACTTGTGAAAACTGTGGTATTCATAATGAAAGGAAAAATGGGAATGCATTACATTCAGTGGTAAATGATTATCAAATTATAGTGCAATGTGGTGATGTAAATGAGATTAAATGTAGTAACCAAAGTATGATTGACAATCATTATCACAGATTGGATAACAGCACAGTGAATCAAAAGGAAAGCAGTAGTCATAATTTAAGTGGGCAATCTGACTTGGATATTTTAGTTCAGTGTTTAAATGAGCAAAATTATGAAGACAAGGGGTTAGAGCCTGAGATTATTGTGAATGAGAAGAGTGATTTTAAGATTTACAATTATTCACAGTTAAATCTCAATGGCCATTGTGCTAATTTACTAGCTAAAGGCTTTTATTTTGTACCATGGAGGACAGGAAACATAACCAACACTCTCACTGATTTAAAATGTTTTGCCAGGAAGTTACATATGAAGGTTTGGTTTAACCATGAAAATAATTTTGGAAATGTTACTCATGAGCAATATAGAAAACCAAACACCTTCAATCCCCCTTTGAACAATGTGATTGCTCTATTTGAAAAAAGTTGTGAAAAAGATATCAGGCAAGTATATAGTACTTGCAAAACCTGGGAACAAGATAGGGTTTCAAATATGACCAGAGAAGAACAGCAGTTATTGGTAGACTTGACCAGCCATACCAATGTCAGATTTATGAAACCAGACAACGGTAATGGCATAGTCATTATGGACAAGGGGGATTATCTTGATGGGATGAGTTCCTTATTATTGGGCGGTACCTACAAGGAAAGTTCTCTGAATGAGATTAAGGTTGCATACCATAAGAGAGATCTACTTTTGGATGACATGGTATATCAGGGGCAAATCGACAAAAAGGACTATTTGTATATGAAAAATGACCATCCTATGGTTTCATTTTTGGAATTCCAAAAATACACAAGGGCCTGGTTAATCCAAAATTCAGGCCTATTGTGGATGGCAAGAGATCGAAAACATGTTTTATAAGTAAATATTTAGATCAGAATATGCAAAAAAGTTTGCAAGTGTTAACATATATTAGTAAGGACTCTTGGCATTTTTGGATAAGTTAAATGGCATTGAGGTTACCCCTGATTTAATCATGCTCATCATTGATGTATGTAACCTTTTTTTCAGTAATTACTCAAGACTAAGAATTAAACTGGGTGGAGCAGCAGCTCAATAAGATCAATCTAATCAGGATGAGGTGAGTAAGTTTATTGTGTTGATGGAAGTTTATTAAAGCATAACTATGTTCATTTCGAAGGGCAGTATTACAAACAGGTCAAGGGTGTGGCAATGGGGGTGGCGTGCACCCCCATTTTTGCCAACCTGGTTATGTCCTTCTGGGAGCAGGAATACCTAATGAAAAGTTCCTTCATGGCTAAAATAGTTCATTATACCAGGTTCCTGGATGGTCTTTTCCTGATATGGAATGGAACTGAGGCTAGTTTAAAAGAACTTTTGGTATACATTAATGAAATTGTGTATATTTTGAAATTCACTTTTGAATATAATAGGTTCAGGATCAATTATTTGGATGTTGACTTGGAATTGGATCAGGTGAATAAAAGATTCATAACAAGAATTTTAGGAAACTCAACTTTTCCAATTCCTACTTGGATTATAGTAGCAGACACCCGCACCATCAAAAGAAGTCCATAGTCAAGAGGCAAATGGTGCGGGCTGCCAGAATGGTTAGCTTACAAGAAGAGTTCTTCAGTGAATTGGAATTTATTGTGAAAATATTCAAGCAGAGAGGGTATATGAATAGTTTGTTGAGTGATGTTAGCATTGAAGTAAAAAGTAAACGTAATCAAGGTATATACAAGCCTATTTTGGGAAACGGAACTTGTGGACCCCAGGGTGGTGAACTGGATAAATCCAATACCTGTATGAGCTTAATAATCACTTACAATGGTGTGGCAAAGCAATTCTTGACATTGTCAAAAATAATTGGGAAATATTGCAGTTTGATGCAAATATTGCACAAAAAGTGGGAAAAGCCCCCAGAGTTGTATTTAGAAAAGATAGATTGTTGAAAAACATATCGGAGAGAGGGACAGGGTATAACATGTAATAGGAGAGTAGGGAATTACAAATGTAATACATGTGTTTACTGTTCATCCATTTTTGAAATGGGGGAAATGTTAACATCAATGGCAAGGCAATTTGCTTCAAGGGGCATTATAACTGTAACAGCAGTAATGTGATTTATGTGGAAAAATGTCAAGATTGTCCCATATTTTATGTGAGTAAAACCTGTTAAAATTTTAAAGTAAGGACTGGAGAGCATTTGGGTGACATTAAAAACAAAATAACTACTAGTCCCCTCTACAAGCATTTGGAGGAATGCCGGGGACATCAGTTTAAGTTTTCTGATGATTCAACAACTACTCAGGGATGAGCAGGGTAGAAATTTGGATGTACATTTATATGTACTGGAACTGAGGTGGCAATTGTTTCTAAATGCATCTCAGTATCAAGGCATTAATGAGATGATTAGCATCTCATGCATTTTAACGTTACACAACAGTTTAGGGTAATACTTTAAGTTACAACAGGAATGGCTCTCTTTTTTATGGTATCCTTTTTATGGAATTATGAATTCAGGATTTAAAGTTTTAAAGAAATGTGTTTTATGCAACATTTGGTAAATATATATGTAATGTTCTCTTTCTTTTTTACCTGAAAGCATGAATTGGTTTTAGAAAATTGATTAAACTGATTTAATTGTTTAATTGGGGTGGGTTCATAAATGGCTGGTTGTGTGCTTTGGTTTACTGTTCTGAAGAAGTCCCTTGAGTGGGGAAGAAAGTGCTAAACTTGAAATAAAGTGTGGATTTTGTACCATTCTGGTGTGGTTTTCCTGTTCCTAGCTGGGGACTGTATTACCTGTTAACATCTTGTGCCCATGTTGTGTCAGGTCCTGGTTATGGGACTTGCAACAGTTGGTATTGTATTGCATTGCAGACCTGTTTGGCTTGGGGGAGGGTAGTATCAATATGTATGAGACGTATGTAGCTTGGGCCCCCTCACCCCCATTGATGGTGCCTGTGGTCAGAAATGTATTTATGTTCTCTTTTATATCTATAGATATATATCTGTATATACATACATATATATATATATATATATATATATATATATATATATATATATATATGTGTGTATATATATATATATATATATATATATATATATATATATATATATGTGTGTGTGTGTGTGTGTGTGTGTGTAAGCACGGGGTCCTATTGTAGTTATGGATGCTCACTATTATTTCACTACGATGGTTGAGATGTTACAACAAGATAGTATTTACCAGGAAATTTCAGTGGATGTTGTTTACAACATGCAACAAAGTATTCTCAGTGCCCTAGATGAGAGTTTACGCATGGGCCTAATAACTAAGGAATTCTTTAAGTACTGTATTGTTGAATTCCCTCTTATACCTAGGTTGCAAGGTTTACCCAAAATTCATAAAGATCCTGTCCATCCTAAATTTAGACCTATAGTTGCTGGATCAAATTGGCTGACAGAACCAATTTCTGTTTATTTAGATACAGAGTTAAAAAAAGTTCTTTCTAAATACACTTATGTGTTAAAAGATACAGAGCAATTTCTAACAAGTTTATTTGAAACTACTAATAGGTTAAATAATTTAAATGATGTAATGTTGGTTACCTTAGATGTGGTTGCACTGTTCACATCTATCCCGAATGCTGAAGGGATAGATATGGTGAAAACACTTATCGTAGATCAAGGACTAGTTGATAGAAATAGAGCAGATTTACTATGTATGCTCTTAGAAATCGTATTAGAAAATAACATCTTTTTATTTCAAAATACTTGTTACAAACAAACAACAGGCGTAGCGATTGGCACTAGTTGCGCTAATACCTACACTAATTTAGTAATGGTATCTTGGGAACTGGAACATCTTTTACCAACATCACAGATTATATATTACAGTAAATTTGTGGATGATCTTTTTATTCTTTGTCAGGATGATGAAAGGTCACTTCTACGATTTTATGATAGGATTAATAACAGCAGTGATTTTTTTTAAAATTCACTTTAAAATATTCACGAAACAACATAGATCATTTGGATGTTAGTATTCATATAAAACAAGGAATATGCAGCACTACAGTGTATAGGAAACCTTGCTATAAGCCTACTTTGTTACATGGAGACAGCATGCATAACTCCAGAATATTTCATAAAATAGTTAAAGGACAAACAATGAGACTATCCAGACTGTGTTGCAACGAAGAAGTGTACAGCAATGAACTGGCTAAACTGAAAGTTAGTTTTTTAGGGAGAGGGTATGAAGACCATGAAATTAATAGAATATATAAACAAGTGAAATTAGAGAGAGAAGGTCAAGCTAAACCTTATTTTTCACATAGATCCATGCATTCACGGACTATAACCTCCACAACAGTACCAACAATGTTGCCAGTTATTTTACCTTCTGCTATGAACATAAGTAAAATAGAAGAAACTATAGCTCAAAACTGGCACATTTTTGTTAACAGACGATTTGACAAGAAATACTGTAGGGGATCATCCTACATATATTTATAAAAATAAGAAATGTCTAAAACATCAGTTATGCTATCCACTCTAATAATGTAATAAGCACAACTGACACAATATGGCTGGGAACGAAAAGATGTGGGAGATGTGCACAATGCTCTTCTGTAGATGAGTCGAGACTTTTTAGGCATCCTGATACAGGTTACCTATGGGAGCTAAGAAATTGTAGCACCTGCACCACAAAAAAATGTAGTTTATATAGCATCTTGCATAGACTGTTATTCATTCTATGTAGGTAAAACTAATCGCACCTTACGGGAACGCATCGGGGATCATGTGTATTGCACTACTAAAGGTTTTATTTATAGTGCTTTAGCTAAGCACACACTACAATTCGGAGAAAAACATAAATTCTGCTTCCAGGTTTTGCAGGTACAAGATGTAAATGTTAGGTTAGGTGATATAGTTAATCTTACAGAAACATTAGAAATTAAATGGATTTTAAGATTAGGTGCACATAGGGGGAGGGGACTTAATGATGCTGTTCCCATGAAACCTTTACTGAAATCAAGAAGGATTAAATAATTTAATAATTTATTATTAAGGTTTTACTGTATTGTTTATACACTTTTATTCATATACATTATGTACTTAGATGTCTTCATGTTTGTAATGTTAGATATGTGGCTATTTATTTTATTGAATTGTTATACTATGAGGTTTTCATGAACTGAATATATATGAATTTATTTGTCTTTAATTGATGGAGTGCTTCATTTTAATTATTTGTTGTTAGCTAGGGTTTCAATGTATTTAAGTGAGCTTAGTGCACTTTAATATGTACGTCTGATGAAGCGGATTGTAACACCATGAAAGCTCTAACGTTTCTGTTTTCTTCTATTAAACTGCTATATATTTTATGTGTTTGGATATCCTGTTGCCTTCCTGAACAACTTTCATTTACTTTTTTGGGTGTTTTTGCTAAACATATATATATATATATATATATATATATATATATATATATATATATATATATATGTATATATATATATATATATATATATATATATATATATATATTTATATATGTATATATGTATATGAATATATATATATATATATATATATATATATATATATATATATATATATATACATATAGGGTTTATATTATCATATTGCATTATTGCATGCTCAGAAGAGCGAATGACAGATAATCGACCCCATGTAAGCGAAAGCTTACAATGTCAAAACTTAAGAACAGCGATTATTTTCCAATGGAACGCAATCGCTGTTCTGAAACAAAACAAAACAGTAAAACATTACTTTTCACATGAGGGGCTTCACCCCCCACACCCCTACTATTTAAATATACCAACTCCAAGATCGCACTACAGTGCCAAAATGGTAAATTAGCGAAAGCAGCAAAACAAATTCTTTCCCACAGAAAGAATTCACTGAAATGCCGCTTCGCTATTTTGCTTTTTCACTCTTTATTGTTTGACAAAGATGCATTCGACAACCTGCGTCTGCAATGGCGTAATAGGGAACCTATATCTACATATATATATATATATATATATAGATATATATATGTTTATATATCTATTTAGATAGAAATATATATACACACACACACACGTGCTATTGATAGTAGTTTTTTGCTGACTGTAATGGAACTTTGTTACATTTTATTCACTGAGGAGCTTTTCTCCCCAGGTCTCTGCTGTAAATGAGCCAAAAGCTCAGTCAGACTAACATGTTTAAATGTAAAATAAATAAATAAATACATCTACATGTTTAAATACATTTCCTGTACTGATGAATGACTGTGCTGGATGACACATTTGTCAAAACATTTGGGTTATGTATATCTGACATGGCTTAGTGGTAAATCACTGTGGCTATGGTGTGCAGGGTCCTGGGTTCGATCCTTGTAGAGGCTGTTTATTTTGTTGCTGGGCAGAAAGGGAGCTGTTGGATACAGAGTGATTTGGATACGGAGTGATTAAGGCACTTTTAAGCATTTGTAAGCAGGTTTGCGTGGGTTTGAGCAGAGGTAAGTACTGCTAATTTCCGGTTACAGTTTCTTATACTGATTTAGCTTTTCAATTGCTTAACTTGTGTAGGCATTGCTTACTCAGGTGTAAACAAGCTTAAACCCGCTTACTGCTGCTTAAAAGTGCTTACTTCCCCTTACCCCCACGGTAATTTCTTTAAAAGAAATGAAAAAGCGTTGCTAGGAAAGTGGTGAAAAAGGGGCACCAAGAGGGAAAGACAGTAGGAAAATAGCTAGGGATGTGCAGGAAGGGTGTAGGGAAAGTCCATAGCTGCCCATTTTTCTAGAGCAACAGCTGTGCATATACACTGAATTTGGAGATAGATTTGGACACTCATATGCCTGAGAGAGGGGTGAGGACAACAATGATATGTTGTTAAGCCAATTAGACCAGATTGCATGTTTCCAGTGGACATGTGTGCGAAATGGACAGCTATGTATGGGGCAAGATTTTTTGGGGGGAACAGATTGTCCTTTTTTTATTTTTTTCAGGTGAGAGTGGAATGTTGGGTAGGGATAGTAGGTATATTTGGGGAGGTAGGTTGGCTAGGTTAACAGATAAGACAAACAAGATGCATACAGGGGCAGTATATAACACATGTGGGGGAGAAAACACCTAGATGGTGAGGGGTGTTAGGAAATCAGAAACCCATGAGCCTCCTAGTGGAAACAGTGGGACTGAGGTCCCCACCCATGGGCAGTCACCAATGCACCTTCACAGCCCTGAAGGTGACTGTGCTTGGGGCTGAGTAGGAGGGCCAGGCTGACCCTCTAGTTGCGACAAACATCCCTCAAGCTGGTGTAGCAGATCTCCAAACTCCCTGCGGAGCTGCCTATGCACCACGACCCGGACCTGGCAATGGCTGACAGGTTCCTGTCCCCACCAACTCCCAGGGGGGTGGCAAGCCCCATCCCCTGAGGTGGTTCCACCTGAAGGTGGTGCAGGACCAATGGATGAGGAGGCCCCAGGTTGGGCCCCAGATGTGCTGGTGCACTGTGCCACGGCCAGTTGAGGTGGGACAGGTGGGTCTGCCGGGACCGGCCTTCCCAAATGTGCTATGGTGCTTAAATATTATTAATATATGTGGGTTAGTCATAGTCAACACATTCCAGGATTAGGTATAACAGCATGCATAGATATTCTGATTAACCCAAACACCAGATATGGAACAGTTGCATAGCAAACAGAACACATGCATATATGGAACCACAGTTGTCATTACAGCAGCATGCAGATACATTGATGGCAGCATGCCACCAATGTGGGAGTATGTCAACATGACACATGCATAGAAACAAATTTCAATAATTATCAAACAATAGGACATATGTCCCAACAGTAGAGTTAATTCAGCACATACCGATTGAGTTGTGTATTTAGTTTATTGTTGCAGATATGGTGGGGGGGGGGGGGGGGAGATGTCAATTAACAACTAGTATATTCCTGTAGTTCACATTACTTTCCTAGTCAGTGTTGTGATCTACACCTTACAGGTATTAGTGCACTACCCTACTGCCTTAGTTTGGACAGTGGTATGACTGTCTACAATTATATACATGAACTGAGTTTTACCTGCAGTATACACCTCTCACCTGGTATACCTGTGGATGTATTGTTTGTTAACACTACCTAACCATTTCTACACATATTCCCAGATTTCAGGTTGATGTTATGCACATACCTGTCCATCTTTTATTGCACACACTCTGGGCATGTCTTCACCACATACAGGTGAATTGGGACATATTTTGACTATTGCCCTCTTAAAACTTTTAGTGAATTGTACAATGACAGGTTTGTTTTATTTGACATTTTCCAAATATGTACAGATCTGACAGTCAGTTATATAACATGAAATGCTGCCTACATGTCAGAAATTAGCACACTGATATGGCAGGGGGACATTGTAGCAGTCGGCAGATACAGGCCGATTAACTGGACATTCTGGACAATTCTGTACACTTGTGTGGTATGATTCTGCATACAGCTTACTACCACTCGCAGGATTCAAACCATGGCTATGTCTGCTAAAAATAAAATACTGTCCATCACAGTTGAGTGTGCTATATAGATATTGTTGTGTATCACTTGCCTGATTTATGTCTATACTTCTCCTGTGGTTTTACATTCTCACCTTGTAATTACAACCGTCTTATACAGGATTTCCTAGACAGTTGTATTATGTAGTACAGTGTGGGTGACAGTGATGAGTAATACCTTATTATTCAGAGAAACTGCAACACTAACAATGCCATACAATACCAGTAAACAGTACCAGTACAGGATATCAATCTTTTATTTCTAGGCAAAGTGTTCGTATCTGACAGACTGTGGGAGCAATCTTTGTTAGCACTACCCGAATGTTGCCACACAAATTACCCGTTTCCACATTAGTATTATGCAGATACATCTCACTCTGTTATAGTACACACTCTGGTCACAGCCTGACAACATGGGGGTGGAGATGGGACATACTTGGCTGATTACTCCAATAACATTTTGGGGATTCGCTAGAGTGCCAAGTTTGTTCTTATAGATGTCTGGCAATCAGTTGTATGTCTTGTTTGCTACCTACACATCTGGGATCATCCCACTGATTTGCCAGGGGGACAGGGTGACAGGCAGCAGATACAGGTCAATTTACTGGACATTCTGGACATATCTGTACAGTTGTGGGGTATGATTCTGCATACAGCCTACTACCACTCCCAGGATTTGAACCATGGCTGTGTGTGCAAAAAAAAAACAGTTCACATCGCAGTTGAGGGTGCTATTTGGATTTTGTCTGTCTTTTCACTGTTTTCTGTCTAAGTCTCTTTCAGTTGTACTATACGACCTCTTGGGATTACAACAGTCATATACAGACATTCCTACACATTTTATTTATGCAGCAAAGTGTGGGTAACAGTGCTTAATACAACAGTACTATTAAGTCATTGCAACTCTGCGTTACCATATGATACCAGAGTAAACACATGCAGTCCAGCAGTTAGACCTTTATTGTCAGGCTATTATGCTTTTATTTACATACAACCTATATGAGACTCTTCCTGCCCTATTCTCTGGTGTATGCAGTACATATATTAAACAATACAGGTTTTATACAGGCAATTAACTTACTACTACTTTTAGATTTATTTCCTATGACAGTACATGAAAGAGTATTACTAACCTGCCTCGCGTTGCAACCACTGCAGTCTACAGGCATGGGCTTCCTGGTTCTCAGCCCACTCACCTGCCACTGTGAAAGACATAAGAGGATTATTTAACCATGCCTATCCATAATATCCATGAGCTGGCAATTATTAAACAGGTAGTGGACTGATACTTACACACAGCTGGGACATACCCTGTCCTCCTAGTCTCTTGGATCCACTGATCCATGAGATCCCCCTTTCTCCGCTTCAGGTCGGCATAGTGCTGCCTGACCTGCTCACCAATTCGGAGTATGCCAGTGGCACTGGTGTGATCACAGGCGACACGGTCCCAGGCTTCTGCTTTGTATTGGGAATCATGTTATTGGCCCTGCAGTAGTCTCTGGTCATGGTCTTTCACAAGGAGTCCTGCCATGACTCTGGACTCCTGGATGTCTCAGCGCTGCACCCAAAAGTGCACACCCTCTCCCATTCCAGACATAGTGCCTACAGGGGGAAGCTACAACCAGTTATGAGATGTATTCCCGCCTGTTGGGTTTAAATAGGGCTTGTTTCCCACACTTTGCATGACTGGACGGTTTTGAAAATACTAGGCTATGGGGCAGACCTGCTTACCTAAGGTTGGCATTGCTTAAAGGGGTATACCAATGGGCAAACTGAGTTAGCGGGCCTACACATTGCTTACACCTACTTAGCTGGGTTGTGTAATGCTTAGCATTGCTTAATATTTAATTTGCATTATATTTGCATATTGGCATTGATTTATTATTTATTACATGTTATATATGTGTTCGGTATCCATGATTCATGTGTACGTATACTGTATGGGGTCCTTGTGTTTATTAGGGGATTGCAACACTTTATTACAATGACACCTTACATCTGGGCCTGATGCAGTACTCCAGTTCACATATT
Organism: Protopterus annectens; assembly: GCF_019279795.1. Lineage (NCBI taxonomy): Eukaryota > Metazoa > Chordata > Ceratodontiformes > Protopteridae > Protopterus > Protopterus annectens. The sequence goes on along the minus strand of NC_056725.1, from coordinate 198,373,383 downwards.
TCTGTTATGTAGTAAGTTATACAATATAACACTGTATATAGATTCCTTTGCCATGTTCAGTTTGAATTTCCTATAGTGAGGATCTGTTTGGTGATACCTCAATCTTATGTACTGCTGTGATGGCTTAGTGTTTAACTACTGTGACTATAGTCTACAGGGTCATGGGTTCAAGACCTGCAAAGGCTGTTTATTTTGTTTCTGGCCAGAACAGCGGCTGATGCATACAGAGTGATTACGGCACTTTTAAGCAATTGTATGCGGGTTTGCATGGGTTTGCACAAAGGTAAGAAATGCTAACCTCCGGTTAAATATGCTTACAGAGAGTTATGTTCAGTATTGCTTTACCTGTGTGCACATTGCTTACCCCCATGCATATGGGCTTAAACTCACTTACTCCTGCTTAAATATGCTTACTCTCACTCACTACTGCTTAAATATGCTTACTCTTGCTTACTACTGCATGCTCCCACTTACCACCGCACTAACTTAGACAGTAATATCTAATGGTTCTTGGGAAGGTGGTGGATTTGGAAACTGTATAGATTTATCATTCATTACACATTTTAACTTCTATTTGTATCCCTGATTCCTGTGTACATATACTGTATGGGGCACTTGTGAGTATCTGTGGACTTTACAACATTATGACAATGACATCTCACATCTGCATTTAATGCAGTACTCCAGTTCACAAATATATGTTATGTGGTAGGTTATTCAACAAAATAAATTGATCATAATGTGATTTGACATGGAAAATGGATTGTACTGGAGTGTGATTCGAACCGGGGATGACTGCTCGTAAGGCAAATGCTTTGCCCACTGCATTTTTGCTGTTCTGCTTCATTTGCATATATCTTGATTTTTATTCTCTTGTGCTATTTAAGCTGCATTAGCTGTAGCTAAGCAATGGGCAAACCCGCACACCTACAGTTACATTTGACCTGTTTCATAAAAAAAGTTCTTTATATTTAAATGTTTTAACTATTGCTCTTGTGAACTTGGGGGGATGTTGCTAGGGGTATACGAACACCTTTGAGTGGTATCACTCATTCTTACTCTTAAGCTGCTGTTCTTGATTGCAGGGGTGTATATATTCTGAGAGCTCTGCTCTCAGACATGTGCCCTGCACTTGTACATGTTCCCTGTCCATTTAGGAGCTCAGGCAGCACACCTTCTTTGATATGCATGGCACGCTGCTGTCCTGCTCCGAAACGGCCACTTCTGTGCAGGACTGTGCTAGTCCTGCATGGGAGGATAGTGAATCTGGGGGAGAATTTTGCTTTTTGAAATTGTTGAGGAAAAATCTGTTTGAGTGATGAAGCCAAATAAGGGGTGAGTTGGACTGGTGATTTTTGACAATATTGTTTATGTTAATGCTATGAATATTATTTTAATGGAGGACACTTATCAGGAAATTTCCCGTAACTAAATGTTTGTGGTTTCTCAAAAATAGATTTACTTTTTGAAGATATGTTGTTACAGGGACAAATATCTATGAGTGAATATGATTTTATGATGAATGATAAATCAGACATTGCTAGTATTTTCAGCATTGCAAAAATACATAAAAGTCTAACCAATCCGCCTTTGTGGTCTATCATGGATGCTACTTATTCAAAACATTTTTTATTGCTGAATGTTTAGATAGTTGTCTAAAGAACAGTATTATCCACACTAAAGATTTATAAAGATTCATGGCACTTTTAGCAGTGTTTAGATGATACCCCCTTCAGTTGTAATGCTATTTTTGTGACCATTAATGTTAATAGTTTATTTACTGTTATCCCACATGACATGGGATTGGATTGGTTTGAGGAACAAGTTAGAAAATGTGTTGGCTTCTCAGTGGGTAGAATTAAGTCAATTGTAGTTCTCATGGAAGTAGTATTGGATAATAATTCTTTGTTCTTTGATAGTCAATACTTTAAGCAAAATACAGGTGTTGCAATTGGAGTGGCATGTGCCCCTCTGTTTACAAATGTTGTTATGGCTGAATGGGAGGATCAATATATTTTGGATAGTGAGTTTAAAGACTGTTGGTCATTATATACCAGATTCCTGAATTGCATTTTTATTTTCTGGACTGGTTTTGAAGCAGGGCGCCAGGAATTTCTGGTATATATTGATTCTACTACAGAGTTTTTGAAGTTTTCACATACTTTGAGTTTAACTAAGATAGCCTTTTTAGATGTGGAAATTACCAAAGATTATATCTTCAGAGATATTCTTCCAATGTTTTTAGAATGGTTACTTTTTCAAACACATATCTTCATTATCCTTGTATCCATCCAAGGTATCAGACGAAAACAGTAGTTAAAGGCAGCTAGTTATGTTGGCCCATATGATTACTGAACAGAAGGTATTTTACAGGAATATGATGAGGTTTTGATAAATATCAGTAAAACCACAACAGGCACCCAAAGAGGCAGAAGGTAATAATAAAACACAAGCCTGTAAGTGTAAGCAGCAGCAGGTTTAATCACATAAACGCCACACAATACAAAGCTTTTTCATCCACCAGACTTCTTCAGATGTAAAATGAATGAATGAACGGTGTGCTGCTTATATACCCCTTCCAATTTAATTAATAGTTAAAACAATTGTTTAATTGACACCAATAAAATCCTGTAACTAAAATATTCGTGACAACCTACCAACTTGTCACAAATACAGATGAAAGTAGATAAAAACATGCACATTTTTAAAAATAACTTTAAAATAAATATATAAATACTAAAGCCATCACAATGTGTTGGACAGATAAATAAACTTGAATCAAAAACCAAAAAAAGGAACTTGCAAAACAGTATATGTACTTATTTTATAGTTTTGCAGCTCTCATTTTTAAAATACGGGCAATGGATATGTATTCATTCAGACCTGGGAATCTATTGGCTTCCAATAACAACTGCCAAAATATTTCTCTCACCTCTATCCTATTTTCCCACGGGCCCCCCCCTCACATCACATTGCACCTTCTCTACAACAAAGAAGCCCCATTTTGCTTGGGGACATGTCAGTGTATGTTTAAACAAGGCATTTTTAATATCTTCGACTCTAATAGCATATAAATGCTCAGAAATCCTCCTTCTGAGTTTATGAGTAGTTTTTCCAATGTAAAAGGCACCACAGGTTTTACATAGGGCTAAATAAATCAAGCCTTCACTATAACAATTGGAAAAACTACTACTCTGAATCTGATAGTCTCTTGACAGGATGTGTACAAATCCTAAGTATATATGGCATTGGGCACATGCCCCACATTTGTAGGTTCCCAATTTCTTACATGAAACAATAGAACCTTTATGCTCCAGCAAATCCTTGAGGTTCCTGCCTTTTTTTATATGTGAATCCTAGGGTGTTGGTAAACAAAACGTCCAACTCTGAATAACACCTAAACCTGCTCCAATGTTGAGTAATAATGCTTTTAACCCTAGAGGTATTCTGATTATAAAATATTGAATAATTACCCCCAAGGTTTCTTGATTTCATCCCTGGTAACGTCACCCCTGGTTGTTGTGTGGTACCCTGCACATTTATTGGTACTATCACACTTGTATCTCCTGTTCCCAAAATAAGGGCAAACCTATCCTTTCTCCCATTCTTTACTTCCTCCAAAACCTCATCAATTAAATAGTTAGGATACTTCCTAGATATAAACATTTCTTTGACTCTCTGACTTTCGTCTTCGAAGTCCGAGTCCAAAGAGGTCATCCTACAACTACAGACAAATTGTCCCTTGATAATACTTCTCTTCTGTTTAAATGGATGGGAACTAGTGAAATATAGGTACGAGTTAGAAAAGGTTTCCTTTCTATATACATTAGATGTAAACTGCTGCCCTAGGACGTCTTTTTTAATAGTGACGTCCAGAAAGTTCATATAGTCATGTGTAATATGTGAAGTAAATTTAAAAAAATTAGTGGTATGGTTTAGATAGTCTATGAATTCTGTTAACTTTTCCATACTACCTTTCCAAAAAATGCAAAAATCATCCAGGTAACGTTTGTAATATACCCAATATTGTGCATATTAAGACTGGAACACAAACTTCTCTTCCCAAACCATGAGCACAATGTTGGCATATGAGGTTTTGGAGGAAGTAAAGAATGGGATAAAGGATAGGTTTGCCCCTATTTTGGGAACAGGAGATACAAGTGTGATAGTACCAATAAATGTGCAGGGTACCACACAACAACCAGGGGTGACGTTACCAGGGATGAAATCAAGAAATCTTGGGGATAATTATGTGATGTTTTATAATCAGAATACCTCTAGGGTTAAAAACATTATTACTCAACACTGGAGCAAGTTTAGGTGTTATTCAGAGTTGGACTTTTTTTTACCAACACCCTAGGATTCATATATAAAAAAAGGCAGGAACCTCAAGGATTTGCTGGAGCATAATGGTTCTATTGTTTCATGTAAGAAATTGGGAACCTACAAATGTGGGGCATGTGCCCAATGCCATATATACTTAGACAGGATTTTGTACACATCCTGTCAAGAGACTATCAGATTCAGAGTAGTAGTTTTTCCAATTGTAATAGTGAGGGTTTGATTTATTTAGCCCTATGTAAAACCTGTGGTGCATTTTACATTGGAAAAACTACTCGTAAACTCAGAAGGAGGATTTATGTGCATTTATATGCTATTAGAGTCGAAGATATTAAAAATGCCTTGTTTAAACATACACTGACATGTCCCCAAGCAAAATAGGGCTTCTTTGTTGTAGAGAAGGTGCAATGTGATGTGAGGGGGGGCCTGTGGGAAAATAGGATAGAGGTGAGAGAAATATTTTGGCAGTTGTTATTGGAAGCCAATAGATTCCCAGGGCTGAATGAATACATATCCATTGCCCCTATTTTAAAAATGAGAGCTGCCAAACTATAAAATAAGTACATATATTGTTTTGCAAGTTCCTTTTGTTGGTTTTTGATTCAAGTTTATTTATCTGCCCAACACATTGTGATGGTTTTAGTATTTATATATTTATTTTAAAGTTCTTTTTAAAAATGTGCATGTTTTTATCTACTTTCATCTGTATTCGTGGCAAGTTGGTAGGTTGTCACGAATATTTTAATTACAGGATTTAATTGGTGTCAATTAAACAATTTGTTTTAACTATTAATTAAATTGGGAGGGGTATATAAGCAGTCACAGCCTTCATTCATTCGTTTTACATCTGAAGAAGTCTGGTGGACGAAAATGCTTTGTATTGTGTGGCGTTTATGTGATTAAACCTGCTGCTGCTTACACCTACAGGCTCGTGTTTTATTATTACCTTCTGCCGCTTTGGGTGCCTGTTGTGGTTTTACTGGTTTTTGGTTCTGTGGCACCCTTTCCTTGAAGTTTTTGGATTACTTGTTACATGGAGGTGTCTGAGGCAGAGGCTAGCTTCCAGGATGGGGAAGCAGTTCAAGGTACTGACCTGGATTTGCGCCTGTCTCGTTTGGAGGGGCAGCTTACCTAATTGATTTCGCTTATGACTGGTAACTCTCAGTGAGGGAAAGACAATTCTTTTGATATCAACCCTATGAGGTCTACCCACAGGAGGGATTGCATTTCCACTCCTGCATGCAATCAGGAAGCAGATTTGGATCGCAGACAGGCTGATGTGCCTGTAGAGGAAGTAACGGCAACTTCTTCCGGTTTGCCATTGAGGGGCACTAGAGGCGAGGCTGCATTACAGAAGGGAGCTGCAACTAAATTTTTTTACAATCATTTGGCATTGAATTCCCAGGACCAAGGTCCAAGTGGACAGTCCTCCCTTTTAGGGGATTGTGGTGTTCAGGGACATGCTCTTGTGGGAATGACTGATAGTATGGCTAGTGGCGACAATGGAGTGCACGAGTGGACGGATACTTCATCTTTGGCTTCATGGCTTGTTAGTTACAAGTCTTTTTCCAGTCACCAAGTACTGATAATAACTTTATATTTAATGACCGGGATGCTGAGAAAGACAGTAAAGTGTCTTATAGAGCCAATATTAAAAAACTCACTGATTTAATTTACAAACATAAAACGCTGAGTATTGACAATTGTTACTTGCATGACTGTATCAAAAGGGGTATAGTACCCAAAGGATTGAGTTTTTATAAGTTTCCGAACAATGTAGTGGAAGGCTCCCCCTTTCACGAAGAATTGTTGAGTATTTTTGACCGTAGTGGTTTTGAAGTCATGAAAGCCCTGATTAAAGACAATGAAAGGATTATAGGGTAAGTATATCAGGAGATAGAATGCATAAATTAAGTAGTGACTAATGATCTTATGTTTTCTGTTGAAAATGAGAAGAGAAAATATTTTATTATTAAGCAACAGGTGGAAGAAAAATGTCATGTTATTTTTAAAAGGAAGTGTGGCAAAATGGATAGGGATTTGAGGGATTACAGACAGTAAAAAGCATACCTGTATCCTAAGAATGACAAATTTGGTCGAAAAAATAATAACAATTTTTTTGATAAATCTGGACCACAACACAATATTTATTCCTCTTCTTTTAAACCAGGGAGACACAATGCCTGGGACTCCATGGTCCGTAGAGTGATCTACAGTGATTCAGGGATGGGGGAACATCAGGATTCAAACAATACTGAATTCCCTGAACTTAGGAGATCAGATAGGTTAAGGCACAAATCCCCTGTGTGGTATTTTTACAGGGGTCCCCCAAACAGCACGAGATAAATAAGAGTGGTAGCCAGGAAGGGGGACTAGCCAACATGTTGGGCCAATGGAGTACAGGGAATATTACTGTGGATGGACCATGTCACACCCTACATGACTTTAAAATTTACAATTACAGCAGTGAAGAGATTGACAGGAAACATTTTATTTTATTTTCAAAAGGTTTTAAATTCATTCCCTCTACAGGGGGTAATTTAGTGGACAGCTTAATAGACTTGAGGATTTTTCTACGGAAAAAGAATTTAGATATTATGTTTCAGGGGCAACAGGACAGTGGTACTAATAGTGGTATTAGAAGACCTAGTACCTATAATCCCCCTATACACCCCCAGCTAAACATTTTTGAAAGGGAGGTCAAAGAAGAAATCAGGAATGTTTACAGGGGTGGATTGGCATGGTAAATTTAACATGACTAGAAAAGAAAAGGTACTTCTCAAATCCATTCAAGAAAATAGATACCTGAGGGTGATGCAACCCGATAAAGGTGGAGGGGTGGTCTTCATGGACAGTATTTTGCATTCCAGTAAGATGATGGATATGCTTAATGATACCAACAGGTATGTTAGGGTATCCAAGAATGAGATTAACTTAGCATATCGTAAGATTGATTTGGTTTTACAGGACATGCTGAATGACAATTTTATAAACCAGGACACTTTTAAGTATCTCAGTGTGGACAGACCCCATATCCCTACTATTTTCGGGATACCCAAGGTACATAAAACTGTGGAGGATCCACCCCTGAAACCCATTGTGGCAGCCAATGGCTCTAAAACCCATCAGTTGGCCAGATGTTTGGATATAAAATTAAAAGATATTTGGGTTAGGGCCAATGGTATACTTAAGGACTCCTGGGATTTTTTGAGAAGCATTAATAGCAACATGTATTCTGATTCCTTAATATTTGTAACCCTTGATAGTCGGGATTTATTTAATGTGATTCCACATTCTACAGGGTCAGAATGCTTCCAGGATGCCATTCACCAACATGGAAAACTCGACCACAATACTTTTCTGGTTTATATAGAGTTGATGGATTTGGTATTGAAACACGACTTTATATTTTTTGAGGGTGAGTTGTTTAAACAGATCCAGGGAGTGGCCATGGGAGCAAGTTGTGCCCCTACTTATGCCAACATTGTGTTCATGGTTTGGGAAGAGAAGTTTGTGTTCCAGTCTGATTATGCACAGTATTGGTTATATTACAAACGTTACCTGGATGATATTTGCATTTTTTGGAAAGGTAGTATGGAAAAGTTAACAGAATTCATAGACTATCTAAACCATACCACTATTTTTTTTAAATTTACTTCACATATTACACATGACTATATGAACTTTCTGGACGTCACTATTAAAAAAGACGTCCTAGGGCAGCAGTTTACATCTAAAGTATATAGAAAGGAAACCTTTTCTAACTCGTACCTATATTTCACTAGTTCCCATCCATTTAAACAGAAGAGAAGTATTATCAAGGGACAATTTGTCCGTAGTTGTAGGATGACCTCTTTGGACTCGGACTTCGAAGACAAAAGTCAGAGAGTCAAAGAAATGTTTATATCTAGGAAGTATCCTAACTATTTAATTGATGAGGTTTTGGAGGAAGTAAGGAATGGGAGAAAGGATAGGTTTGCCCCTATTTTGGGAACAGGAGATACAAGTGTGGTAGTACCAATAAATGTGCAGGGTACCACACAACAACCAGGGGTGATGTTACCAGGGATGAAATCAAGAAACGTTGGGGGTAATTATGTGATGTTTTATAATCAGAATACCTCTAGGGTTAAAAACATTATTACTCAACACTGGAGCAGGTTTAGGTGTTATTCAAAGTTCGACGTTTTGTTTACCAACACTCTAGGATTCACATATAAAAAAGGCAGGAACCTCAAGGATTTGCTGGAGCATAATGGTTCTATTGTTTCATGTAAGAAATTGGGAACCTACAAATGTGGAGCATGTGCCCAATGCCCATATATACTTAGACCGGATTCTGTACACATCCTGTCAAGAGACTATCAGATTCAGAGTAGTAGTTTTTCCAATTGTAATAGTGAAGGCTTGATTTATTTAGCCCTATGTAAAACCTATGCTGCATTTTACATTGGAAAAACTACTCGTAAACTCAGAAGGAGGATTTCTGAGCATTTATATGCTATTAGAGTCGAAGATATTAAAAATGTCTTTTTAATCATACACTGACATGTCCCCAAGCAAAATGGGGCTTCTTTGTTGTAGAGAAGGTGCAATGTGATGTGGGGGGGGGGGGGGGCCCGTGGGAAAATAGGATAGAGGTGAGAGAAATATTTGGCAGTTGTTATTGGAAGCCAATAGATTCCCAGGGCTGAATGAATGCATATCCATTGCCCCCTAGTTTAAAAATGAGAGCTGCAAAACTATAAAATCAGTACATATATTGTTTTACAAGTTCCTTTTGTTGGTTTTTGATTCAAGTTTATTTATCTGTCCAACACATTGTAATGGCTTTAGTATTTATATATTTATTTTAAAGTTCTTTTGAAAAATGTGTATGTTTTTATCTACTTTCATCTGTGTTTGTGGCAAGTTGGTAGGTTGTCACGAATACTTTTGTTACAGGATTTAATTGGTGTCAATTAAACAATTGTTTTAACTATTAATTAAATTGGGATGGGGTATATAAGCAGGCACAGCCTTCATTCATTCATTTTACATCTGAAGATGTCTGGTGGATGAAAAAGCTTTGTATTGTGTGGCGTTTATGTGATTAAACCTGCTGCTGCTTACACCTACAGGCTTGTGTTTTATTATTACCTTCTGCCTCTTTGGGTGCCTGTTGTGGTTTTACTGGTTCTTGGTTCTGTGGCACCCTTTCCTTGGAGTTTTGATAAATATGTTTCTTAGGAGAGGTTATCTTCAGGGAATTTTGGTTGAAATAAGGGATAAAGTTATGGTTAAAAGAGAAAGGAGTGTATATGTTCCCATCTTGAATGGTAATCTAATATGGGTAGTAACATTAATAACAGGAATACACAGAATGTGGTTACTAATAAAAAGATTAAATTTATTTCTGCATTTACATTAGATAGTATTGCTATTATTGATAAAAGTATTAATAAAAACTAGAAGGTTATTTCAACTGATAACATGTTTAGGAGTAAATTAGAGATGACCCTCAGATAGTTTTTAGACAAGATAAAACTTTTAAAAATGATTTAGAATCTCACAAATCACAAGTGGTTTTAACGTAAAAAAAAGTCTGGTACTTTTAAATGTCTGGGGTGTTTACAATGTCCAAATATATTGGTAGGAGAAGCTTTTAGTTTTAATGGTATAACTTATAAGATACATGGTCATTTGTCATGTTATATAAGAGGGATGGTTTATTTAGCCCAATGTCAGTTATGTGCTGCTTTTTATGTGGGGAAGACAACACGGAAATTCAGTGACCTTGTGTATAAACACCTCTTGGATATTAAGAAAAAGAGAGGCACAAATGCTTTATATAAGCATATAGCAGATTTTAGTAACTATTATTTTAAGTTTTTAGTTATATAACAGGTGAAACAGGATCTTTAGAGGTGGATCAAAAAGGAACATTTAGAGGTCTGTGGATTGAAATAGCAGGTTTTATTAAATTCAACTATACACCCAGGATTAAATGAAGCTTGCTCTATTAATTCTATTTTAAAATTAAAGCATTATAATGTTTCTGATTGGTTGTTTTACATTCATGTGACAAGAGTTGTGTTATATAATCTGGTTAGTACTGGTTGTTTTAGTTCTGATGAAGTTCCAGCATTTAGAAACAAAGGTGCACAACATTGATTGAATACAATTTTGGATATTATTGCTGGCTTGTTCATCATTTCCACTACTACTACTACAGGTATGTTTCTTGTTGGTTTGTTCTCACCATTTGGTTCTTGGTTTGTCCCCTTGCAGTTTAGCCTCCCTTCTTTTTTATTTCTATAGTCATATCCTTAATTTGTGTGCACACTGCCCTTAGTAAACTTTCTATGCGTGGTCTACCTTTGGCTGTACTTGCCCTTGTTGTTTAGTCTTCCCTCTTTCTTCCTTCTGTAGCCATAGTTTTCATTTCTATGCAAAATGTCCTCAGCATACTTTCCATGCATGTTACACCTTTGATTGTAGTTGCCCTTACCATTTTAGGCTCCCCTCTTTCTTAGTTCTGAAGTCATATCTTTTATTTGAGTGAACTTTGTACTCAGTACACCTTCCCTGCCTGCTGCAGTTCAAATTATTTGCCCTATGTACATTTTTCATGCTACCCACCAGAGCATACTTAACAGGTTTGCCCATAGGCAAGCCTGTTTGTTTACTGTGTGTGTGTGTGTGTGTGTGTGTGTGTGTGTGTGTGTGTGTGTGTGTGTGTGTGTGTGTGTATGTGTGTGTGTGTGTGTGTGTGTGCGCTTGTGCTGTCCAACTCATTGTCATGGCTGCCAACACTGTCATTGGCCATGAAAATGTGCTTGTATTCATGTAAGCACGAGCAACATGAATATGCGATTAGCGCTACTGCTCAAAGCTCTACCTGCACAGTCATTAAGAAACCCATGGTTTGTTTAAATTCTAAACATTTTCTCCTTCACTCACTCCTGAGTGAAGATTAATTGTTATGGAGAAACCAGAAAAACAAACCTTGTTTTCACTATTACAAGTTACAGCTAATAAGGAACAAACTCACCGAACACAACCTAGAATCAAAAGTAACTGTCGACACATATTTGTTTTTGCATGAGTGCAAGCCCCCTGTAACTCCTTGTTTGGACAAATTCTCCTTACCCTAACCAGTTCCATGGTTGTATGAACATGAAGAAGTAAGAAATCTCCTGACAGAAAGATCTCATTGCTGGAGCATACTTAGGAACTGCACCACCAGTGATTTCCAGTAGAAAACTGCAATTAGGATTTCAGCTTCACCAGTTTATTATTGGTGAGTTGGAACTTCCTTATTTTGAATGATATCAGCTAAAAGATAATTCAAAAACTTTATGGCCACTAGTTATATTTTACACAGAAATAAACCACTGGAGTTAAAAAAAATATATTGTTTAAATAAAAATCTGTATTTGAACTGTTCTAGTCAGAATCTTTCAAGAGAAATGTGAAATATAGCACAAATGTGACAGGTGTTTAAATCTGGAATTAATTTGTGAAAATGTTGATATTCCCCTGCCATATCCTGCAAAGTTATTCATTATATCAAGTTACAATGGGAAAAAATTCACAATAATAAAACAAAAATGACTTACTAAAAGTCAAAATGCCATTTTGAAACCTCTGTTAATGTAAATGGTTCACTCACACAAAACATAACACTTCTCATATGAAAAACAAGTCTAAACTGATTTTTCAGTTAAAACAGAAAATTTGATACCATAGAAAGCAGATCTAAAGTAAATAATATCAGGATAAATGCCTTAAAGGAAGGCCTGGAAAATAAAATGCTGTATTATTCTTTCAACACACATTTCTCAAGCCACAATGTATAGCTGTCTATTACTCTGAATTTCAGAAGTGTTCATGACATTTTTTAAACTTCTGTCAGCTATGAGTGACAAGATAAAATAAATAATAGCTTAACTATTCAAATTATAAAGAAAATCAATTTTCCTTCATATTTCCAGGAAATTCAGGCAGATCACTATGCTGAATTGTTCAGTGAAGACTATATCTGACCATTGTAAAACAATACAAAAATAAATGCAATTATACAACAACATAAACAAAAATTATATAGTAAAGGATTACTGATCCTACAGACATTGCCAACATACTGGCTGACAGGTTCAGTGCAAACTTCTCCCCCCCCCCAAGGAGAGATATCCCCCAAACATCTCCAACGCCCAAGTGAGAACTGAAAACACAGCATCCATGGGACCTGATGGTGTCCCCGGCTGTGTGCTCCACGAACTCAATGAGGAATTAAACCCACAGCTAGGACAGCTGTTTAATCATAGTCTTACCTCTGGATACGCACTCCAGGGAGTGCGCACTGCAACTGGTCCACTCACAAAGGCGGTGCCTCCACCAAGCCTTATCTGCAAAGCCATGGAGAGGATCATAATGGACCTCATAAATAAAGACATAGGGAATTTGCAGACTTTGGATCCATCCCAGTTTGGCTTTGTCAAAGGCAGATCATGCCTTCTAAACTTGGTTGACTTTTTCAAACAGTCACCAAAGCCATTGATGAGGGAAAGGCAGTCCATACAGCCTATATCATTGAAAAACTCATCAGCTTAAATGTTAACCCATACATCATAAGATGGGTTGCAAACTGGCTGAGTGACAGAACCCACAGGGTCAGAGTTGCTGGCGCCATGTCAGACTCAAAGCCTGTCACAAGTGAAGCAAACACAGGAGGGTTATGACAAAGTTTGCAGATGACTGCAAACTGGGCGCCATAGTAAAAACACATCTGACACAGATATCCTTCAGAAGGGTCTCACAGAAACGGATAACTAAGTTAAATGCCAAAAATGCTAGCTACCAAATAGGTGGCAATCCACTGAGTACAGAAGAAGTTATCAGGGACCTGGGGACCCAGGTTGATAGTAGTCTGTCATTCGACACCCATGTAGCTAAAGTAGTTAGGAAGACCTTCTACATTGCCCACCTTATCATGAAGGGATTCTCATCTAGATCAAGGGAGGTCATAGTCTCCCTATACTCATCACTCATCAGACCAATGATTGAGTACAATGCCCCATTCGAATGTATCTGACCCGACACTTGCAGCAGCTGGAGAGGCCACAAAGTTCCTCACCAAAAGGATAAAGGGTCTCAAACATCTGTCCTATGCTGCCCGACTGAAAGAACTCCAGCTCTATTCAGTGCTCAGAGGTGACCTTTGCCTAACATACAAGGCCATGTCAAACCCAGATTTGATGAATATGCTTCACCTCAAAAAATCTAGATCCGTCAGAGCCACAAGCTGGAGGGATAGATTCATCACCCAAAGACTCCTATGCTGTGGAATAAAATCCCGGTATATGTGAGGCAGAGCACCTCGCTGGCCTTGTTCAAGAGAAATCTTGACCAATGGATGGGAGATCGCAGATATACCCCAGGGATTACCTCAGTGTCACTGCTCAACAGAGGCACAGCAAAATAATGGGTATAGTTCCCCATACTAAAAGCCACAAAACTATGGCAGATAGCCTAGTATGAACCTATGAACCTATGAACCTATGAAAGGCATAACAGATTAAGTAAGATATCCAGTAATACTAGTCTGTATAATAGAAAGAAATTAGAATTCCATACATTAGAAGGTGGCATACATATTTTTAAATACACATAATGCAGAAGTTCAAGATTCCATATTAGAGTACAGTTACAGTGAAATTATGCAGAGTTTCGAGTATCAAATGGAAATTTGCTGCCAAAAGTCAAAAATTGCTTTAAAGAAAACAATTCCAGTATAAAATGTCATTCAACTTGTACCTGAAGAGGAAGAAAACTAGCTATTAAACTGACATCTCAGTCCTTTCTCAGCTGACTAGACCTATAAAATAGACATATGTGTTGCATTTTATATATCTTCAGTTTAAGAAATCTGACCTAAAAGTTAGTTAACATATCGGTGTTTACTTATACAGTATTAAAACTAACTTTTTATGTTCAGAAATGTTTTCATCTGTAAACACAATCATACAGGAGCCATTCTAACTAATACATGTACCATTTATTATCATGGCAGCTATTATGAGGAGGAAGGGCTATGTGACATACACCTGCCTATTAACCTAAGGGGTAAGCTTATTCTTTGAGATAATTATTAGTATATACATAAAAGAGAGGAGGAGGATTTGAAGTTGTGTACTTGCAATGTAAGAAAGAATTTATCATCTATGCAAGAGACAGACAAATCAAAGAAAGTTGCTTAGGAAGCAGGTGGATATTACTTTTTTGCAAAAGGCCAAGGTAAATAAGTATAACAAGGAAAGCTATTTGAGCTAGCATGCTGAGTGGGATGGAGAGTTAATCATAGTAAATAGTAGACTGAGGACAGAGGAATAATTTCTTGAGAAAGATAAGTTACTCATTTGGGTTCCAGATGGTGTTTCACTAGTGAGAACTTCTTGGAATTTGAGATTTATTGACCCAATATAGATTATCCTGTTTTTTATTTTTATTTTGTACAAAGTGTGGCAGAGGGGCACTCTACTAGTAGTAAGAGGATTGATTTCTGGGTATTTTAATGAAACAACTTAAGAGGGTTTGGATCATAAATATTGGAAAAGACAGCCTCGTGTGAAAGCTCAGAAGATTGCATAGAGTAGGGGAAGCAACAAGGTTATGATGATGTTTGGAAGTCTTTGTACCCTTTGTTTGATGTTTTACCATTTCTAGAGGACAAGAAGTTAAACCCAATAGGCTGGATATGTGCATGATGTTGGGAGAGATAATACTCCTGGTAGAGAACATAGAATTAGAAGACAGATGCTTATCTAATCATGCACATTTAGTTATGTCTATGAGTGAAATAACTAAACCATTTGATATTCAATAGCTAAAAATGTAAGTTGTTGGCGTATGTGAGTGATGACAAGTAACACCTGGGCTCTAATCATGTTGTGCAAGGGCTGAATTCCAGTCAAATGAGTCAAATGAGTCAATATTTTACAGGGACTGTAATTCATTTGTATTGAAGTTTAATGCATTATACTACACCTCATAATGCCAGTCTATGGCAACTTGTTACTTTGCTTTTTTAAATTCTGTCTTATTTTTGTAATTTTTTATCTTGTATTCTTGTGACTTCTTGCATTTATATTTATATTGCATTCATGTATTTTTCTGGAGCTTTTCTCCCCAGGCTCCATTGAAATGGGCTCTTTGTAGCCCAATTGGACCATCCTGGCAAAGAAACTGCAAATAAATAAAATAAATAAATAAAATGCACCTGCGCCTTTCTCCTCCACTCAAATCCTAACATCTATTACTGATTACTAACAAAAATGTTTAACATTTACTGTGTATTAATATCAGGTGTTATCCTTACTGTTCCTACAGTCAGAGATATCTATTATACCTGTAATATATCCAGTTGTTAAATATGTTACCTTTGCTGCATATACTCTTAAATTGTACCCATTGCATTGTATTTTACTCTGTATTGAATATGCAGTGAACAGAGACATTATGAGTCAGAAAGGATGGAGAGATAGAGAGAAAAAGGATGGATCAGGACTAGGTAAGAGTATTTGAGGAAATACTGATGTGTATGCAATTACAGTTGCAGGACGGATCAAGAGGCAATGGTGAGAGTAGTTGTAGACAGTTGTAGACTAGAAGCATTGCAATGGTAAACATTAACTGATGAGCTGATGGCAACATCCATGGAAAGGGCTTTTATTAGTAGGAAACATTTTTGTAGGTGCAATGTAAAAGTTGGCAAATATCTAGAACTGAAGGTTATGGAAAGAAAGAGAGATCAGTTTATGAGCGTATAGATATATCAGGGCAAGCAATAAGAAATAGAGAAGGGGTAAATACTATATTGTACATTACCTGCATGTATTCAAATTTATCCATTATAACAAGTCCACCTCATCTGGTCTCATGATTTATAAATTACTGTTCATTACTTGTCTTTGAAAATGAAAATCCTATCAGAAATAGAACATATAATTGATAGCTATCTATGATATGATTATTTATAGTGATGGTTACTATTATATATATTCAATTTTATTTCATTTTATTCACATCATTTTATTCTTATTCATCATTGCCCATTGCTTTAGGTATATGTTTTTAGCAGGAAATGTAATTTTATTGGATGATATAGTCATGTGATAATGCTTTAGATTCATTTAAATATTTTTTTTAAGTATGTAATATTTTTTGATGAAGTCCATTGCACAATAGAGAACAAAAGTGCTTAAAAATAAAAATACATTCTGTATGCTGAGTCCACTTCTTTGCTGTTTTACGTTTTCATCAAGTTTTTTAGTTCTTCAGTTTTTTTAGTATAAGGTTAGTAAACTTTACCAAAGCCATAGCCAGGAGTGGCCTTAGGTCATCTGGTGCCCTAGCAAAAAGGCTCCACAGCACTCTCCACCACACCTCCCAGTGCCCCCATCCTGGTCTATCTATATCAAATAAATACTGGAAAAGTGCCCCTACTAGAGTGGTGACTAGGCGGCCGCCTAGTTGGCCTATGCCTAAGGTCAGCTATAGCTGATGATAAAATTCTGTGCTTTTTAACTTCATAAGTATAATTTCCTTAATGTATACAGCTAAAGTCCCCAGCCATTATCAAACTTCAGTTCTTATTCAAAGTTAAAGTTTTCCTATACTTCTGGAGAATTCAGCCCCAAGTCCAGAAACCTAGTACATGATTGGTAAGGTTGAATGTTTTTTTTTTTTTTTTTTTTTTTTTTTGGGAGGGGGCATAATAATGAACATGCATACCTTTATTATCACATTATAAGTCAATAACCAGGTATTTTAATAGAATTTCTCCATAAGATTAGCTTTTTCTTATCTTTTCTTTATAGATAGCAATTTCTAGTAGTGAATATTCCTTTGTTTTTAATCTTCTAATATCATTTTGCAAAAGTGAGATTCTTGTTAAAAAGCCATTTATGTTTTATGCATTGTTAAATACTGAAACAGACTACTTCTTCTATTGCCACTTTTTAGGTTATTTACAGAAACACATTTTAAAGCAGATATATCACAATCATAGTGCGAATTAGTATTTTTTTAATCTATATAATAACCCAGATCCTTGGAATAATGGGTGCATAAACAGAAGTAAACTATTGTCCAAATGTTCATTTTATGTAACATAGACAACCCCCCAGATTTAATAAACTCTGTGTAGGAATAGTGTAAGTTCTACATGGAGTGTGCTGTAGCCATGTCTGCAGCTCCTCCTCGGCAGTGCGCCTTGCACATTAATAAAGGCATGCTACTGAGAGATAGCCATGTAATGTGGTTACCGAATCAGTGTAGGGGTTGTGTTCCAGTGTTGGCAGATGTGTAACACAACCCCTGCACTGTTAAAGTGCCGAATGGCACTTAAATAATAAAGTGAAACACATTTAAATATTTTATTTTTGTTTTTGCATGGCATGGGGCTTAGCAATAGACACATGCCAGACATCTAAAAATAGAAATTGGATGCATTAATTATTTTAAGAAAGGTCAGGTGTAAGCATAATTAAACAGGTTTGTGCATTGTGGCATATTGCTCAGCAGTGCTTAAACATAACTGAGCACTATATAGAAATGTATAGCTGTAATAACCATATCCTTGGTAGTTGAGTGGTTAGAGTCATGGACTTGTGTGCACTAACTACAGGGTTCAAATACACAGGCAGACCATTCAGCTTTTACATGAGATAGGAAAATGTTATAAAAATATATTTTTCTAATTGTGTATACATTGACATTTGTTAAACGTGTTAGTCCAGCTGGACCAGAAGCCCATTTTCAGTGGAGACCAGAAGATAAAAGCCCCAGTTACATACAAGTGTTCAACACATTAAAGTCATACTCCAAGATAACATCACTAAAATGCAAAAGGCTAAGAGATATAAAGTAAAATTGATACACATTATAATAAAGTATCATTACTGAACAATTGCATTCAATATTCTTTTTTTTTATTTAAAAAAAAATCTGGTTTGCCCATAGCTAAGCTCTGCTAAGCATTACTAAGCCAAGCCAAGCAATGCTTAAACAGACCCAGTTTAGCAGTACTTTCGGCAGTGATAAGCATTTGCCAGTTTAAGCACTGCTCAGCTAAGCTAAGCAGGTTTTCATGGTGCTAAGCTTCAACTAGCATTTTTTAAAAATGGTCCAGTGGCAGCAAAGGGCAGGAAATCAGCCTTATTTAAGCTGAACAGGTGGGAATACAGCCAGAACCTGTTGGAGTTTGATCCATGCAGGAGTTGGAGAGGGTATGCACTTCCAGGCACAGCTGTTGGGCATGTTGGAGTCCAGGGCCATGGTTAAGCTCCTTGTAAAAGACCATGACATCCGGCTGCTGCAGGGTCAGTACCAGGGGTCCGAATACAAATCTGAGGCCTGGGACTGGCTGGCACATGACCTCACAACTGCAACTGGCATCCCCCACACTAGTGAGCAGGTGCATCACCACTATGATGACCTGAAGCATAGGAAGGGGGAACTCTTGCCCAGTGGATCCAAAATGCTCAGGACAGTGCCTCACAATTTTGTAAGTATAAGAAGCATTGATTTACCAAAGTCTAGTATGAATACCTGATAGACAGGTATGCATAATGGTGTGTTTCTCTCCCTACAGCTACAGAGGAGAAAGCTCACAACCTAGTAGCCCATGCATGGTGCCTGGCCAGGTTGCACCAAGAGTGTGGTAAGTACAGATATATCCTGCAATATATAGTAATATAATTAAGAAAGAGTACAGTAGTAACTGCCAGTTGATATATTCTGTTTTGAGTGTACTGCAATGAATGTGTTCATAGACTTGCAATGATATAAGTGAGTTATGTCAGGTACAGTTCTATATACATGAAAGCATGAAACCTGATAATGTTAAGCAAAGCAATTTACTACTGCATTAATAATGTTAAGGAATAGCAAGTGTATATTGTACTAATAATGATGTTCTGGTAATAAAGTACAACTGGATAAATAATGTGATTGGAATAAATCATCTGCATTCATAAATTCCAGGAAATAAAATACACCTGTGGTCAGAATTGTTAAGGAAATAAAGTCAGTAATGTATACATTGTGGAATAACAGCTGTTTGTCAATGTCTGCATTATGTAAAGTGTTCAACAATGAAAAGACCGTTAACTGTTTCATGTCACCCTCAATAAATGTTTGTTGTGTCAAATGTGTGTATTTTGGGCTGTTAGTCAAGAAGTTGAGTATTATAAGTGCTGTGAAGAAAACATTGATATAATACCATGAAGTGAAGGTTGTCCGATAAAGAACTGTTTTGCTAAAGTGTAAATGTGGAGCTGTACTACAAGATATACTGCATTATAATATTTGTTCTGTACTATATGATCTGAAACTTGAATAGTAATGTGTAAGTTATTATAGTGTGTTTCCCTTAGGATTGTCTTGTATTAACCTTTGCATTTCAGCTATATGCATTCCTGAATGTAGTTATGCCGATGTAGGCAAGTATGAAACTGTAATAGCTGTAAACTGCAAATAAGCCATCTGCAACTGTGTATGGGTCAAGTAGCCAACCCAACACCCTGATTTGGTCTGTATACATCACACATATTCCCATCCACTAGGGGTTAAATGTGTACACTTGCATTCCAAGTAGTACTGCACAGTTCACCTACTATCTCTGTCATACATGCATCTCATGCATGTGTGTTCAAGTGTCACTGCAGTCTTGTGTGATACTCTACCTATGTTACCAGGTCAGAATTTGTTACCAGATGGGATCTAGGCACATAACAGTCAATCAACCCAAATCAGTGGCTCAGTAGTTCAGTTTGCTAAATAATAAGTATGCTTTTCATTTTTCAGCACAGAGACCAGGGTTCAAATCTAGGGACAAGTACTAATATATATTTATAGAAACAGACAAGTACTACTGAATATGTATAGAAACAGTTATGTATTAACAGATGTTCTCCCCACAGGGATCATGAGTAAATACATTTTTTTGTAGTAGCTGTTCCAATGGTATACTAATTCATGTGTCCAGATGTATTATTTATTTATTTATTGGCATTTGTTAACCGGGTTTGTCCAACTGGGCTTGTGGCCCATTTTCAGTGGAGACCCGAGGAGAAAAGCTCCAGTAATACATTTTAAAACATGTACAATTTTAAACAATATTGATATAATAGCAGTTATAGCAAAATGATTCACATATGTTGGGATACATGCATAAAGTTAAAGTTGCATTAAAAAGAAGCTAAGTAACAATTTTACATTGATATAGTTCAATAGGTCAACAATGAACATTTTTTGTTTGTATAAAATTGTGCAAATGCATAGTAGACACATTGGAGAGAGAAGTGTAATGAGGTACTAAGTATGGTCCTTTTGAGGGTACATAAAGGGAAGGAAGACTAGGTAGGGTCATGGCAAGGGCAGGTTCTGGAATTGAGAAAATAAGCTTTTAGTTCATTTTTAAAGTGTGAGGTGTGGGAGATTGAATGTAAGTCAAGGGGAAGTTTGTTCCAAGCATGGGCAAGGGAGTGTTTGTAGAGTAGTTTGCCTACTGACCTTTTTGGGTGGTAGATATCAAGCAATTGTTGGTTAGAGGTACAGAGGGTCCGGGATGGGATGTAGATGGAGACTAAGGAATATAGAGATGGACAGAAGGAGGGTTTATAAAGAATAGAGTGTAGCATATGAAACTGATAAGATAGAAGAAACTGGGGAAGTTCAAGCAATTGAAGAGAGTGTAAAGAAATCCAGTGGTGTGAGTTGTATGTGGAGTTAGTAATGAATCTGGCTATTTTATGGTAAGTCTGTTGCAGTTTGTTTAGAGTGGAGGCCTGGGTATTGGTAAGAACTGGGGTGGCGTATAAGAGGGAGGGGAGGAGGAGTGCCTGGCCAAGGGTAAGTCTAGATTTAGGGGTTAGGAAATTTTTGTTCCGATATAGCAGACCTAGTTTCTGTTTTTTTTTTTTTTATACATTGCAGTATGTGTAGGTTGAACTTGACTTCGTCATCGATAATGACCCCTAGGAGTTGTACTAGTGTGTAAACAGCATTTCTCAACAAGGTGATAAAACATCATTAAATTAAACGTCCACAAGTACATGACTATTCCAAGTTAATATTACAACTAAAACTGTTTATTGCTGCTACAGCTGTATGCCTGGTGCATCTTTGAATGTCTGCTGATACTCTAACCCCATGCCTTCCAAGGATGGCAGGATATGTGTAAACTCTCTGTACTATGAATGATACATATCTCTCAAGTGTCATGCTGTCACAGATAGTGATGACTGTTGCCAAAACCCTTGGACACAGATTTAACATCCATTCGAAGTATATCAGTAGCACACTCACACAATATCAGTGCACAGTACACCTTGGTAGTCATATATATTCCCCTGATATGTAATAGTCCCCTGTAGTTGTGTACGTATAGGTGTTATAGCTTGACCCATACTGTCCCATGTGGAAAGCTTGAGAGGTTTGTACGTGCTAAAGAAGATATAGGGCACTTGTAGACATAAAAGTGATGACAGACCTGTAGAGTATAGAACAGTACTACTGCAATAAATATAAGCCTATGCTGCTGTTAATGGAATGTTTCTCTCTCTCCCCAACCCTTATCAAATATTATTATTGTTATACTATGGGTATGGTTTCTATTTTACATATGTTGTTCTCAAAACCTTATGCTGGGCCTTGTGTTTAATTATTGTTACATATTACAATGATTGCATACTAACATACCTTGTTGGAATACCAGTGTTGTTGGCCTTTTGTCATAACTGTTACTGACATGCTGTTACAATACTGACTGTTATCCCATTTATTGTTGTGTTTTGTATGCTATACAATTGTATTGTTCTGGGTTAATTTGAACACCCATGCATGCTGCTATAACTAACATTTAAATATTCTGTGCATGACTAACCTATACACTTTAAAAAACCCTCAACACCATACCAGACGTGGGTAGGCCAATTCCTGTGGACCCATCTATTCCACCTCATCTGGCCATGGCTCTGGGTCCCAGCCCATCTGGGACCCAACCTGGAGCTGACCCCTACACCACCCATGGGTAGAACCGCCTCAGGGGACATGGCTCACCCCCCCCCCGGGCACAGGCATGTAGAGGGTGTGGTCATCCATCAACAGCTCCTAGGGATAGTGTGCAGGATTCTCTAGAATAATAGGGATAATCAACTGCACCAGATTGAGGGCAAACTGGTGTACCTAGAGGGGCAGGCCAGCCCCAGCACCCAGCCCACAGCAAAGCCACATTCAGGGCCATGAAGGAGCAGTGATGACTGCCCATAGGTGGGGAGCTCAGTCTTACTGCTGCCGTCTGGGGGCACTTGGTCATCCAATTCCACAATACCCTCCCCATCCAAGGTGTTTACCCCCATCATGTGTCATACACTGTCCCTGTCTGCTCTCTTGTTTGTCTTGTCTGTTTGCAAATGCTACCTGTCCTATCCAACTTACCTCCCCACATGTACCTACATCTTTTTCCCAACATCCTACCCTCTCCTTAAAGAAAAATGGCATCTGTCCCACACAAAAAATAAATATTGCCCATACATAGCTCTCCATTTAGTCCACACCTACACTGCCATCAATCAATCATCACAGCAATTAATCAACAAAGTTATGCTGCCCATACCCCTCCCTCTGGGATGTGAGGCTCCAAATTCCAAATTGTCCACAACATGTACAAAAATGGAGAGCTATGGTCCTTTCTTACACCCGTCCTGCAAACCCCTACCTGCCTTTCATATTGTTTCCCCCCTGCTTATCCCCATTTCACCACTTTCCTATCATCCCTTTTTCTTTTCTTTTTTTGGAAATAGTGTAGATTTAAGCAGGTCTAAGCACCACTTGGCATCACAGCTTGTCACGCAAACCAGCACAAACCTGATTAAAGCTGCTTAAAAATGCTTTAATTACATCACCTTCTATCTGTCTGACACTATTCTGTATTTCAGCAAAATTATAACACTGGCAAGTCTCAAACCCAGGACCCTGCTAACTATATCATATTGCATTTGCCCACTAGGCCACTCAGCTTTGTAGACTGATAGGTGTTTCCATAAACTTATCCTGTTTATCAGTGATGCACAGCAGTAAACTATTCCGCTACTGCTAAGTTTCAAACTGAGGACACTGTCAACTACAGCACAGGACATTAACCCACTAAGCCACTCAGCTTTGACAACTATCAGGTGTTTCCAAAAACTTATTCTGATCAAACCCAGTACACTTTCGACTACAGTACAGTACATTAGACCACTAGGCCACTCAGCTCTGAAAAATAGTAGCTATTTCCATAAACATATCCTTATTGCCAGTGGCACATTGCCTGTACATATAATGGGACAATGATAATGTACTTGGGACTGTGATACAGACACCAAACCAGTACGCAGACAAACACATTTTGATGGATGTACATGAGGACTAGGATATCAGGTAGAGATGACAACTGCAGATTGTTGCAGAATGTTCACAGTTGTGCCACCTATATTTGGCACAATTGTCACACAACCTATGCTGTGTGCTGACATACTGGCAAGTCAGTACACACTGAGATTATAAAATCATGACAGACAGTTCAATGTCACATGTCATACACATCTGATCACACATATTCATGCCAATCCTGTGTAACAGGCTGTATGTATGCATATATGTCTTGCAAATAGACCAGCTATAGTATTGAATCCATAGCTCAATCTGTTACATTCCTTACATGCTTAACATTTTTCCATCCACAATCCTGGTTTCCATTTCAGTGTGTTGCATGTCAAGTACATGGTTGTTGGAACAATTAAATGACTGAGCCATGCAATTTTAAGCAGGACTTTTTTCTGCTACTGCAGTCACTGCCACCCATATTAGCATCTCATTGGCCTGTAGGTTGGGACACACTTCACAAATATGTATAGGTGTCCTAAATGTCACCTACCAATCTCTGGATGGCACTATTACATAACAGATGTACCAGAGGCATATGCCTCACCTGGACTATTATGGGTACCCTCACTCTGGCTATGCTATGACAACAGAGCAGACACTGCTCCCGCAGTGACATATACAGTTTGCTGTCCAACAATGTGTTTGCAATCCCCAGTATGGCTCCTGGGAAGAATGCAGCAGCTGCAGCCTGCAACATATGCATCAGTATGTTCAGCTACCTACTACAGACCTACAGTACCTCCCAAACACCTACAACAGGGAATTCACACAACACTCATACATAAAGGGGTGGGGGAATGGTCAAGTGACATGGACATGCGTCAATCTCTTCCCCTACCAACATACACAGCTGATAGACCAGCAGCAACTGAAGCAGCATGCATATTCTGATGCAAATGATGTATGATGCTCACATCTGTTTGTCTCGTTACTGACCTCAACCCACATTGTTAAAGAGTAAATGGCCACATAATCAGAAAGTCTGTTCACAATGGCCAAACATAGCATGCAAAACTGTGGACATACCACACAAATCCAAACTGTGGACAGTATTTCAACCTACCCTCTAAGATGCTGTAGTCCCCACACCTCAATAATGTCCTTCTCACAGGCCAGGAATAGAGTCATGGCCTACATGAAGGCCTCAAATACAGCACTGTGTTGTCATGATGTTGGCTAATGAAAATGCAACCCAGCTGTTCTAAATGTAATTAGCAAGTCTGAGCCATAGATTGGTAAACAGGCAAACATCTCTTCATGAGCATTACCTAGAAAAGGTAAACTGCTGTGTATGGTACACAGGTCTGCGACTTTCTCTACGATGACAGACTGCACTATCTTAGCATTCCACCACAGGATTTCTGCACATAAAGGAGTACAGCACTATACCAGGTATGTAATAGCATTCTCCATGTAATCAGTTGCAGTTGGGGGATGCAGGTATGGGAAATAGGGATTACAATAATAGAGGTCTGTGGTAAATATCTTGGAATTACATGTCGCTGTTAGTCAACTGTCCAGCAGCTACAAGCTTTCCTTTTGGCTCTTTCTGCTATGACATTGATCACAGCTATGGCCCCTGACTCCCCCCAGGAATGGTTAGCTCATGTACAAATGCAACCGGATTGTGTATTAGACAATAGTGGCAGTCAGTAGTGGTAGATATAGCTGCCATATCACATAATGTACTGTCAGTCTGCTCCTCACATGCTGTGAATGTCATACAGGCATAGTTCAAACATAGTCCAGATGTCCCTGACTGTTCCTGATGTACTTTGACTAGGTCACTGTGTACTCAACACCTGCATATCATCATGTGAGAGCTATGGTTAACATACCTGTTGACCCCCTACAACAGGAAAGCAGGTTATAGCCAGTAGTAGTGGGGGGACACAGGCTCACCCTCAACAACTGAGCATATATATATATATTGAGCTTGCAATGTGAGGGAATGAATACTGTACCAGATATTAAAGTGCCATAACTGTTTACTGAGGTGTCTGGCCTGTGACAGCCAGATTCCCCACAGTCTAGAAACAACTGTTACGTTTTGTCCAACTGATTTCTAGACATTCACAGTTGTCTGGCAGAGGGTCTATATATATCAGGCACATATACACATTCTGCAAACATCTGTCTACTGTGGATGTTAGACACCCACATGGAGGATGCCCTACAACATGTTTGCAGTGTTGCTTGTAATTGTGTCACACAGATGTTGCTGGACTGTCCCCATACACCTGTGGTACCACTCACCTATTTGTCGGATGGTGGATGTCTGACATGGTACTGGTTCGTCACCCATGGTGGGCACAACACAGTAGATGGTAGTGATGGGAGTGGACACATAATTACACAGTCTATCACAGCCCACAGGGCCATAACTGGTATACCTGGGATCATACAAAGTTACTAGGCTATTGGTACTGAGGCCCTTACAAGCCTAGCCATTAGTTTATCCACAACAGAATCATTAATCAGCACCTGTTGCCCCTGTCATTGAGGGACACAGGTGGAACCCCTGGGACAGATTTGTGGTATCACAGAAATAAAGCAAACTGAGTAATGTAACAAACATTTTTAATGAAAAACAGAGCTTTCAGGTCACAAACCCTTCATCAGTGTTAACATCATATTCTACTAAGCACATTTACAGTGGATATAAAAAGTGTACACACCCCTGTTAAAATGCCAGGTTTTCATGGTATAAAAACATGAGACCACAATAAATTATTTCAAAACTTTTCCCACCTTTGTGACCTATAACCTGTAAAACTCAATTGAAAAGCAAACCTGTTAGGGGAAAAATATAAAAAATAAAAAAAATACAATAAGCTGGTTGCATAAGTGTGTACACCCTTAAACTAATACTTTGTTGAAGCACCTTTTGATTTAATTACAGCATTCAGTCTCCTTGGGTAGGAGTCTATCAGTATGGCTCATCTTGACTTGGCAATATTTGCCCACTCTTCCTTGCAAAAGCACTCCAAATCTGTCAGATTGTGAGGGTATCTCTTGTGCACAGCCCACTTCAGGTCACCCCACAAATTTTCTATGGGATTTAGGTCTAGGCCCTAGCTGGGCCATTCCAAAACTTTAATTTTCTTCTGGTGAAGCCATTCCTTTGTCAATTTGGATTTATGCTTGGGGTCATTGTCATGTTTAAAGGTGAAATTTCTCTTCATCTTCAGCTTTCTAACAGATGCTTGAAGGTTTTAGGCCAGAAGTGACTGGTATTTGGAACTGTTCATAATTTCCTCCATCTTGGCTAAAGCCCCAGCTCCAGCTGAAGAAAAGCATGCCCAAAGCATGATACTGCCACCACCATGCTTCACCTTCTGGAATTGTGGCCAAAACATTCAACCTTGGTCTCATCAGACCATAACACATTTTCCCACAGGCTTTTGGGAAACTTGATATATTGTTTTGCAAATTTTAGCTGGGCCTGGATTTTTTTTTATGTAAGAAAAGGCTTCCATCTTTCAACCCTACCCCATAGTCCAGAGATATGGAGAATACAGGAGATTGTTGTCACATGTAGTACACAACCAGCACTTGCCAGAAATTCCTGCTAACTCCTTCAGTGTTGCTGTAGGTCTCTTGGCAGCCTCCTTGACTAGTTTTCATCTTGTCTTTTCATCAATTTTGGAGGGACATCCAGTTCTTTGCTACATCACTGCTGTCCCATATTTTCTCCACTTTTTGATGACTGTCTTCATTGAGTTCCACGGTATATCCAATGCTGTGGAATTTTTTTTAAACCCTTCTCCTAACTGATACCTTTCAACAATGAGATCCCTTTGATGCTTTGTAAGTTCTCTGCAAACCATGGCTTTTTCTGTAGCAGGCAACTGAGTAAATGTCAAGAAAACTCTACTAGGACAGTTGAACTTTATTTGGGGCTAATCAGAGTCTCTTTAATTGATGGCATGTGTTTACCCAAGAAGACTGAATGCTGTAACTAAATCAAAAGGTTCTTCAACAAAGTATCAGTTTAAGGGTGTGCACACCTCTACAACCAGATTATTGTATTTTTTTTTATTTTTTTATTTTTCCCCTAACAGATTTGTTTGTTTTTCAGTTGAATTGTATAGGTTATAGATCACATTAAAAGTGGGAAAAGTTTTGAAAAGATTTATTGTGGTCTCATTTTTTATATCACAAAAACCTGGCATTTTAACAGGGGTGTGTAAACTTTTTATATCCACTGCCAATAGTATCAAGTCCACATCACAGCCAAGCAACTAAAACAATTAACTCAATTAACTTAAAGATGCAATTCTAAAAGTGAATGCAATATAATACAATAACATAGAAAATATAAATGCATTATTACCATCTGTTTAACCATGAAATCTTTAAAAATCTTCTTTTTTATGTTATTGTTTATATTGCAATACCTTTTAGAAGTGTATCTTTAAGTTAATTGAATTAATTATTTTAGTTGATTGGCTGTGATGTGGACTTGACACTATTTAAATTTGCTTAGTAAAATATGATGTTAACACTGATGAAGGTTTTGTGACCCGACAGCTGTGTTTTTCATTAAAAACTTTTGTTACGTTACTCAGTTCACTTTATTTCTGTGATATGAACTTATGTGAATTGTCATTTTATTTGAGTTCATGTTATATAGTTATTTATTTCACTTACACATATTTGTGGTATCCTATCCATTCATCATGGTTACACTTGATGAGGGTCTGCATGGGTACTCTGTTTGACATGTATGGGAAGAACATTCCTGTCGGCCAACCTGTCCGATACCGAGTTGGGCACTACTGATTAGTGGCTGTCTACATGGAACAGGTGTTGGAGGCCCTTGATTATCTTTATGTATATTACCATGACCTTTCTAGTTGGTGCAGATGTCTGGATAGCTATATATCAGATGATCCACTGTACTACAGCATTGTTCTACTGACTGAGGACTTTACAGAGATAATGCCCATCTTTTTTTCTGGATGCACTCCCTTTACCTATGAGTTGAACCACATACGATGCCTTTCTGCCACTGCCACTACATGATGGTTGAATGCGACATTGTTATCAAACTGAGTACCTAGGTTACTCAACACACGTGTGTTTATGGGGTTGCCAATGATGTGGCAAATAGTGGGTCAGTGTCCATGCCATTTAGTATATGGCACTGTTTTCTGCATTTAGCTTGAGGCTAGGACCTTCGTGCCAGACTGTACCTGATGTAAGACCCTGTTGCATTGTGTTAACATCATTTGGTGGGTCAATGACAGCACGCAACTTACAGTTGCCACAGCCTTACTCAGTACCTACAAATGTGGGTGGTGGCAGTTAGCATTCATGCCTAGATACATGATGGTTATTTAGGGGCAGTGTCTATTCACAGGGCCTTGACACGTATACGTATTGCACACACTTAAGCAACACAGAGTAGGGATACTACCATAACAAATGCCCAATGAAGTATCGTGAGAGTTGCCAGGATAAAGCATACCCATGACAAGTGCAAAGGACTGGACTTCTCTTGGTCTGCCAATATGACATCTTATTCTTGTAGCATTTTCCTAAATTATGCTATGTCTCACAACATTAAGGTGTTTCTGACATAAAAATGACTGTTTTGTTCAACTATTACACACATGTAGGAAATGTTTGTTGTCCTACACTCTTGGGACCTATGTATTATTTTAGTTGTTTTTCACAGGAAACACTTGGCCAAACATAGACTGCAACCTGTATGGTGGGACAGGTGTTGGCCCTAACACAATCACACTGCTGCAAGGGGATGTACATACTCACATACAAACACACTCCTGAACTTCTTCTGTTGAAAGTGGAACTCCTAACTGTCTAGTTGTGCATACAATAGTGCTGCATACATGTCACATGTGCCACAAAGCTTATATGTGTTTGTAGTGTCGGACACTACTATTCAGCTGGAGGACATGTATAGGTGCTGTAAAGGTTGCCACTGGGGGGATTAATAGGTTTGCACATGCCCTTAAAATGATATAGCCATTTCATGCAAACATAGGGAAGACAGCCACACTGCTGCAAGGAGATATACATATATACAGAGTCGCCAGTTTTGGAATTAGAATCCTTACCTATATAGTTGCATGTACTACAGTGCTAGGTATTTTTGCATGTGCCACAGATCTTATGTCCCTGAAGAGTGTCTGCCTGTGAATCTAAGGTGGATGACATCAGCAGGTCCTGTAAAGCAATCCAATGGGGGATTAGCAGGCCCTTCAAATGGTATAGCCATTACACACACAAGTCAGCTACATTGCTACAGGAGATATGCCTCTCTCTATATATCACACACACACACACACACACACACACACACACACACACACACACACACACACTCACAGAGTTGCCAGTCTTGAGATTAGAACTCCAACCTATCGAGTGATATATATTATAGTGCTACGCATTTATCATATGTGCCACACAGTTTATGTGCCTTGAGAGTGTCTCACTGTGCATCTAAGGTGGATGACAACAGCCGGCCCTGTAAAGTAATCCAATGGGGGATTAACAGGGTGGAACAGGCTCTTAACATGGTATAACCATCACACACAAGACAGCCACACTGCAACAGGGGATATGCCTCACACACACATACGCACTCACAGAGTTGTCAGATCCATATATGACAGGGGGATATAGGCCCAAAGATGGGGACAATATTTTAATATTGCTCTTACAAACCTAGAAAGTTGGTAGAATGGTTTGGCTTTGTGTTAGCATGCATTTTCCAATGAATATAAAGTCTGCACCTCAACTGTGTGTCATTAGTTTCTCACAGCAACCTTTATTGACTTGCCAATAGTTTGCCAGAAAACTGCAATGATATGGCAAGCAGACAAGATATATGAGCCATAAATGTGGACATTCTGCTAAACTCTCTACATTTTATGAGATATGGATGGTGCCCACTGACTTGTTGTAAGCACTGACACAGTTACGTGACAGCCTTTATATCCAAGTGCTACACTGACTTGTTACAACATGCTGTTCTACTATGAATCATCTAGGTTACTCAGGGCTGTATACTGTCCATATCTATGGCCCCATGCCCCTCCATTTTCTCTCTTTGTCCAGCTTTCTTGCAAATAACAAATACTGACATATGGCAGTCTGTAGAAGTCCTACCATAGGTGTAGTTGTCATGCAAAACAGTAGGTGCAGCCAGTCTCGAACTATATACCCCATCAACCATGGTAATGTACTTACCCACTAAGCCATGATAGCCACAAGACAGTGCAGTTTACTTCCTGACACTAGCAACCACAGAAAAACATAACACATTGACTCCTGCATATTGAGAACATGATAAATGTCACCAGGTTGTTTGGGACAGCCCAGGGATTGAATGGTCTGCTGCTATTACCTTGCAAACATACTGTGACTGCAGTGGTATGGGGACACGGGTGTGTTGGCGTAGGGGACTAGCACTGACAGTCAAACATCTGCCCTGTGACCCTGCTGTTTGTCATTCCCTTGCATAGTACAGTGGGTTTTGCTGGCTTGGGGACTACTGCATATTATGGGATGGCCAGTATTGGACAGAGAGTTCCTGTTGTCCCACACAGCTGTCAGTTGCCTGCAGCTATCCCAGTAGCCCACTCTATTCCCTTGCGTACATGTGGCAGGTCCATACATATGCTACCACAGTCTACTACCCCAATCATTTGTTGTAAAGAAGAGTGACTTACCTTGTATCTGCGGCATTTGAGACAACAGTGCTTCAGGGCTGTCTCTGTCTGATGCATGCAGTACACAGCCAATACATGGTAAGGTACAGGTTGTATGGTATGGCTGGCATCCTTTTTACTATGTATGTGAGTTGGAGTGACCTGTCAGTCCCTAGGACCCTAGGTTGTTAGTGCATGTGCTATGCATTGCATCTTTGCCAAGACCAGGTCATATTGGGCATGCCTAAGTCTGCCTACAAGGATAGGCTCAGGGGTTCCTAATCTGAGTCACCCTGTGGCTGTGGGGACCTTGGCACTGGTGGGGGGATGTGTGTACCTTCCCTGTGATGTTCCTGCCACAGCTGTTTCAGCAGGATAAAATTTTGTAGCATGGCACATACTGTGAACATGTGTGCACATGTGGCTGGAGAGTATTGTAAGGCTACACCAGATATATCGAGGCAGTGGAACCATGACTTGAGCAGCCCAAACCCACGTGCTGTGATGTACCTAGTTTGTGCATGTGCCTCATTATGGCATTCTTCAGTAGGTGTGTGTGTGCATTTCTAATGGGTGTCATTATCCACAGTTCCATTGTGTAGCCAGCACCCCCCAGTAGACGACCATGTGGGATGTTGCTCCTGGCAAACATCTGGTACAGCTGTGAGGTATGCCAGATGTGGGAGTTGTGATAGCTGCCAGCACATACATTCAAGATAATGCCCTGGGCATTGCACATGACCTGGCAGTTGATAGAGTGATACCCCTTGCAGTTGACATAGACCCTACCCTCTTCACTGGGTGGTGCTTTGATGTGCACATGGGTGCAGTCTATGGCACCCAGTACCTCATGGTAGTGTGCTATATGGTGGAAGAGACAAATATTGCTGAACTTCTCCTCGCCTGTAAGCACCCTATTATGTCCCAGTTGGTCTTTAAAAAGCACCTGTGGCTAATATTCTAAGGGCTACACATACCTTTGTTTCCATTGGGATGGGTTCCCCCTCTGTTGGCTCTGGGTCTCGGTTGAGGGTGGCAGAGCTTGGTGAGTTCTTTGTAGTATGTCCCTGTTCACCCTGTAGTGCTCTACAATATCCAGCTCATATAGCCCCTGGAAGGACATCCTGGGCCTAAACACTCTTCTCCTTCTTAGTCTGGGCCTATTGTTAGCATCATCATCTTCACTGACTTCAGCCTCAAGCACATACATACGTAGCAGAGCAGCAGCAGGCTCTAGCATTTTGTCAGTTAAAATTCCCAAGTGTGTACTCCAATTGTGCAAAGTATGTGGGAAAATTAGACTGTAGGGTGCATCCATATATTATAGTGGTGTGCTGCAGTTGCAGCCTGTATGATTGTCTCATTATGCTGCATTCTACCTGATAGATATATCATTGGGGTTTGAATGGGCCAGTGTCTGTTGAATATGGGTTATCAGTCATTTCTACCTGATCAGCTTTCCCAGGCTATTTTTTCCAAATTTCTTTCACTGCTAAGCAGTGTGGTGCACCACACAAACCGATGGCGCTAGTGTAAACACTGCTCAGCAGTTTTAACACTCCCCTAACCACAGGCATGCTCAGCTTTTCTTAAAATAACTAAAACATGTTCAGCAGCATCAGACACACACCCTTGTTTAGCTGTGCTTAGCGTAGAGCAAACAGGCACCACTGAGCTCCAATCTACTTTAACATGGTGTGACACACCCCCTTTTGTTCTACTACTACCTACATGGTTCTATCCTTACCACAGGTTGTATCTGTGGACACCATAGCCCTTTTTATTATTCAATAACCTCAGCTCATTTACATACAGCTAATAGAATATACCCTGGATACTTCACTACTCCAGGGCCTTCCTCCATAGCAACCTCTGACACCTGCCATTGTAATACTCTGGATGCTGAGCACTATAATGCAATGTATTTGCAAATGTTTACTTTTCACTTTTTTATAATTTTTAATTTTTTTTTACCATAATGGCATGTTTGCGCATGGTGCAAAGTTAATATATGTATTAAAAAATATAAATTTTTAAATGATTTGCATTGCTTTCTAGACACACTTACCATATGCCTATGGTACCATATCCACCTTTTTTTAGGTTTTTACAGCCCGTCTTTAAAAATTACAGTCTGGTACACTGTTTCTGTCTGCGTACATTTCTTACACCAACACAGCACCTACATGGGTGCCTTTCTGCTTATTGTATCACAAACCTACCTCATTTGTATGTTTTTTCACCAGTTTATGAGGGGATTTGCATTCTGCGGACACTTCTGTATTCCACACGCTCATGCACACTACTCTGTCCTGTTTCCTGGTCTCTCACCAGCCATGTTCCCTGTTGGGGTCATAACACAATGCCTACATGGAGAATCGCTTTGTGTAGGCTTTATTGAATTCCACCCAAAGAGTTAATAATACTAAATATAGCTAAGCTACAAGTAAACTGATTCTATTCCAAAGGAACTTAAAGTGCCTAGTTTAAATAGAAATCCAATCAAAACTAGCATTCTAATTCACCTTGTATTTTCTTACAGTTATATTCAGTCTTACTTTAAGTCTGTAGAACATTCTATGTATCATCAAACAAATGTTTTATATAGATTGTTTATAAGCATATAATAGAAAATACATTTTACAAGGCTAAAAAAAATATAAATCAGTCTTAATTTCACCTCTGCTATTGTTAGATAGTAGTTTATAATATTATATATCAATTGTTATCTTTCAGACATCCATACAAAAAGTAATGAAATTAAAATAATAATAAAAAATACACATACAAATGTTCGTCTATGTACATATGCATACTGGGTTCCCACAGTTCCACTTCCACTTAAATGTTTAATTCTTAGATTCTTAAATAGTTGTTATACAAAGACCCGCCATTAATATTCCAAAACGGGCACACTGATTGGCCAGTGTGCCCATTGCAAATCCCACAATATACCAACGGAAAAAGGTCTGGTTGCCTGGAATTTCTCAGTTTGTATAAAGTGTCCAAAACCTTTCTTTTTTAATAAATAAAAAAAAGAAAAAAGAAAAAAAATGAAGCAACCGTTGCTTCCATTTCAAAGCATTGATGTACTGGGTATGCGTAGGAATGCAAGTCCCATACATATGCGCATTACATCAACACAAGGAAGCAGTATATCATGACCGGCGGAAGAACAGTAATGTGCTGTTATACAGAGACATTAGTTAAGAAAAGTATGTATTTTTTTGTTATTATATAAGAGCAATAACCAACTCCGTGGTTGTGGTATATTGAAATTTACCCACGGTTGGCTTTATTTAATCACTCGGGCTTTGCCGTCATGATTAAACCACGCCAGCCATGGGTAAATATTCAATATACCATACCACATCATCGGTTATTGCTTAAATAATCAGTTAGTCAAGGTAATTATTATGGCGGGTGAGAAATCAGCAACCCACATGTCCATCCTCATACTGTCTATGAAAGCAATCGCATCTTGTTTGCCTATGATCTGGAAATGCCACTTTACATCCCCAAATATGACTGTCAGCTTAACTAAGCACTGTAGTACACTCCAGTAGGGACGTCTGGTCATATACTTTTATCTAAAATGTATCTGTTCCATTCAGAAGAAAAAAGTCCAAGATTCAAGACATACTGTGTGCCATTATCCTATGCCTTGCCCGCAACAGAAGTGTTGCTATTGTCAAAAGGTTATCCTTTGTTTTAAATGGGTTTGTCATTTAAGGATGTAAAACATTTAGAGTAAACCTGAATTTCTGAATACACCACTCAAGTTAACTGTTGTAATGATACCAATTACAAATGCATCAGGTGGACTGATGTATAACAGGCACAGATCTATGTGTGGTCATTCCACCAAATGGGAAGGGCATGGATGTTACAATATTAATATGTATTATCTGTCCTGGAAGAAAATAAAAAACTTATAAATTCATAATGCCATAAAATACAGTGGGATTCCTGAAGAACTGCTTGTGATTAGGTGGAGTTCAGTTTCACAGCACCAAACTCAATGAAGTTCAGTGTAGTAAGAAGCAAAGCATAGGAAAGGGATACAGCTAGGGCTTGGCAGCATAATGAATGCTATTTGATTTTTTGCATATTGAAATGGCTACAGTGTAATCTGACACTGAGTTACAGTTCTTGTTCCTCATTTGCATACCGATAAGGTAAGTTGCATTTATGGATCTCAGTAGGTTTGGCAGTGCTAAAGTTTACCATAGGTCCTAGATGCTTGAGTTGTACACATGGAGAGAGAGAGCCAAAGTGGCCAAAGTGTTATGGTCATTGCCAAGAGATGCACATGGATTAAAACACTTCACTATTCATCAAATGGTATATAGGGGATATACAGATTACTGATGGGTGACAGGGAGTAGGCATATGGCTTCAGTCTCAGAGAGAAACTATGAAGCTGAGCATAGAATTGTCTGCATGTTGAGTAAAGCAGTTGGAGGAATCCAGTCACTAAGAAGAGAGAATGGACATCCATTGACTAACACTGATCAGTACTAGATTATGAAGAAAGCATAACTCAAAGACCTAACATACCTGAAGGAGGCAGACAGCTACTCTGATCACTGGTAAGTAATTTAAAACTAACAGGGAATCCAGTGAATACCGGATGGATGAAAGATGGGGAGAAAAGATGTAATCACCACTCTAATATTGTAAATGCTGAAGAAAGCCACTATTACATCTGTGTACTATATGTGTCACTGAAGCTTCACCTTTCTGCCGTAAGCAATAGGGACAGCTACTGCTGGTAGAGCATTCCAGAATAATCCATTTTCTAAGATTTACTTTCACAAACTGTAATTTCTTCCATGAAGACCCACAGTTTTGGTTAATGACTTTATCTCAAGCTAATGCATCTAATTGATGCTGTTTTGTGGAGATATTCTAGGTCTGGCTTATTTAAATATTACTGTCCTTCAAGAATCCCTTATGTCTGATAGAATCTGTAAAGAAGAAGCGTATACTCATATTAAAGGAGTTACAACAAATCTTAACATAATGGTTTACTAGTTTTGATGTAAAATACTGTGGAGTATGTGTATAAATATAATAGCTACAAATAGGTAGATAATCTGGTATTTAATCAGAAAAGGTATATTAGTATAGGGGATTATAAAAGGGTCTCTTATCTTAATCAGGCTATTATATATAAGAGACGTGGATGTCAAGAAATTCACCTACCAAGGGAAAATCAGGAAGTTAATCTTCATATCTATGTTGAGAATACATAACTTCCTGGGTTATTATTGTCAAGACCTAATCACAGTTCTTTGCAGTGCATGTAGCTTCACCTGTTCCCACATATTACAAAACTTAAAAAAAGCTAGTATGTGCTTTTCACCTTAGAAAGCTGTAGCTCACTAACTGCTGATGCACAGAAAATGCTACTCAAGAAGATCATTCGGAAGCCTATCAAAACTCATAAAAACTTGATTTACAAAAAAAATACATAAATAAATAAATAAAAAGTCAAACAAAGCATTTATTTTTTTTGAATGGCTTTCTGATGCTTTTTTGCTGTGACTTCCAATCAATACTGAGTACACAATAAGTTCTTAACAGTACTATGGGATGCTTAAGAATTGTTAAGCACCTTTCTGATGTCATAAAGATTCTTAATAAGCTTGTCTTTCGCTAA
This sequence comes from Protopterus annectens, assembly GCF_019279795.1. Taxonomy (NCBI): domain Eukaryota; kingdom Metazoa; phylum Chordata; order Ceratodontiformes; family Protopteridae; genus Protopterus; species Protopterus annectens. Next base: position 198,336,219 of record NC_056725.1, on the reverse strand, counting down.
CTTTGGAGAGTAATCAAGGAGCTTAATGAACACACACACACACACACACACACACACACACACACACACACACACACACACACACACACACACACTCTCTCTCACACATGTACGCACATTTTATATATAGATTTTTATTTACATATGAATATATATGTATCTATGTATATATTAGCTGAAGCAGTATTGATACATTTCACCGACATGTAATGATTTGATTTTCTAAGGGTGATTCACCTTTATACCATTACTTGTACTTCCTACCTAAAACATAAAGATGTCCTAGTAATCTTTTTGCTAAACCTTTCATTTTAGCTGAAGAATCTTTTGAAGCTCCTGTCTTTCTATGGTAGATACAATTTACACCTAAAATAAAAAAAAAATAAGATGTGCAATATGAAAGACTTTAAGAAATACTAAACAGGAACACAGAGAACATGAACAACTGTAATACTTAGAAGCATTTTATGCAAATGAAAAAGTACTTTGATTCTGTGCCAATGTTCAATTAAAAAGTTAAAATGACACTATAATATAAACTTCAGCATCAGAGTTTAATTTTAAAAGTCAGCGCTGGAAAGCGATGCATTTTATTTTAGCCCTACACTAAGGAGCAAATGTTTTAAGTAACTGACATGTGGTCAGAAAAGCTGGCAATCTTTTGTTTAAGCTTACAAGGATATGAGTTTCGGACTCCTGAAGCAGTGGAGTTTGGAGGGATCTGCATAAGACATTTAAAACGAGAACTTCTGAATGTATGATAGTCATAGATTAACTTTTCTCAGACTGGATGAATATTTTAAATTAAGATCCTTTGAGTTACATTAATTAAACTATTTACTTCCAATTTGTTTTTAAATTTTGTATTTAGATTATGTAACAGCGAATGTATCCTCTTCTGGCTTTTTCCCGGTTAGGGGTTGCCACAGCAGATCACCTGTCTGCTCATGATTGTCAGTGGAGTTTTATGGTGTTGAGCTGCCAGCCTGGTGCCCAACCTTCCACAGAAGGCATACACATGCACACACTCATGCCTAGGGCCTATTTAGAGTGTCCAATCCACCTATAGCATGTCTTTTGGATGTGGGAGGAAACTGGAGCACCCGGAGGAAACCCACGTGACCACAGGTAGCAGACTCCGCACAGAAGGCACCCCAGCTGAGGATCAAACCAGAAAACCTCTTGCTGTGAGGTGGCAGTGCTAACCACTGTGGCCACCCCTATAACAGCAAATGTATGAAATCATTTATTTAATATTTTGAGTCATGTGTTGTGTTAATGGTTATACTGAGTCTAGTTAAATAACAGAAATAACAAATTTTTCTTTCTTGCTTTTATATTGTACAAATTTAAAATGTCAATAATTTGTGTTAAGTTACAATTTTACTGTTCCATATATAAGAGCCTTCATCAGGAGTCACGTCAGTGTAATTATGCAGTTTCATACCAAAGTGCGACTTTCTGTTTTAAATATAGTAAGCTCCATTCCGTTAATTCTCAGTGATTTTCCAGGATATGTCTTATTTTGCCTTAAATGTTGCTCTTGAAATATGCAATTTTAGGACATACAAAAGTCCTACTCATTGAAAAAATGTTGAACTTTTGTAAAATTCCTTGCTGAAAGAAAATGTAATAGCTGGTGTCTAAGTCACTTTGAGGGATAAGGTTTTAAAGTTTTGCTTTGTAATGCCTGAGGTTGTGTCCACATTAGGCATGCAGAAATATTAAGTGATTACCTTAAAATTCAAGGATGAAGTGACATAAAAAGTTAAGAAGGTGTCTCTGAATTAGGCACATACTAAAAATATCACCATAGATCAGGTAGGCTACTAAGTCTTATATAGATCTGCCAACTAGATCTATATTAATATTGAACGAGCATTTCTAAATGGTACAGTATTTGAAGGCTTACTTCCACGATGGCGCAGTGGTGGAGTTGTTGCCTCACAGCAAGAGGTTCTCCCATTCAATTCTTGGCTTGGGTTGGGAGTGCCTTCTGTGTGGTGTCTGCATGTCCTTCCTGCGGTCGAGTGGGCATTCGAAAAACATGCGTTGAATTGGCATACCTTCATTGAAGGTTGGGCGTCGGGCTGACAACTCGACACCATAAAAAAAAACAAAAAAAACCTGCCGATCATTAGCGGACCATTCCGCTGTGGCAACCCCTAACCGGGAAAAGCCGAAAGACAAACAACAACAACAGTATTCTAAGACTTAAAAAGAGTTTTCTGAAACAGCAGATCACACAGTTCTACTACAAAAAACAGACAACTCTGAATTTTCAAATTAGGTCATCGTATGAATTAAATATTACTTTACCAAAAGAACATTCTGGGCAAGGGCTTGTAATTCTCACTTAATTTCAGGAACTGTCAGTCAAAGTGTTCACAACTCAGTACTTGATTATCTCATTTTCATAGTATTTGTTAAAAACCTTCCACAAGCTCTGCCACAATTTAATTGCCTCCACTAGACAGATGATATACAAAATAACAAAATCCTAACAAGAGCGTACTTACCCTTAGCTGTTCTGTAAGAGAAAACTTCAATAGTATGGAAGCAGATAGCCACTAATTACTTAACTATTGACACTACTAAACCTAGAGTTATGTCATTTAGAGACTCTCAGAAGGTAGGTAAAAGGAGCACATATAACGTTTGTGTCATGGATCCTTCTTACCCTCCTGTGCTATTTATTACACTTCAGAAATATTTAGGAAGCTCAGTAGATCAGCATCTCTTACCTACAACTCCAACAAAGATATAGGTCAATAAAGTAATGTCCAACAAAAAAGTACATGCAAAATGTCAAATATTTTTACCACAAATGCAAGACCTGCCATAGTTTAAATGTGCTTCTGTCTAGGCTAGGTTATGGTGCACCCATTATTACACTGTTAGCAATGCAACATACATTTCATATTCAAAGTACCAAAATTAAAATTCCTTGATTTATATACATTGAAAACATTAGAGGACATCATTATGTCTCTCTAAGTAAATATAAATGGTTAACTGTATTTGTCAGAGCCTAATTGCTGTTAAACACTTTCCTGGAGATTCATGAAAGGGCCTAAGGCCCTGCTCCCACAATATGATAATTTTCAATTCACGGACATGTTAGCCAAAGTGAGGAAAGATCTCATTATCATCTTATTAGCATATCTCTGAATCACGGTTATTATTGCTGAGCTGCACATTGCAGTAGTTAGCTGCTGATGCAGCTATATCATGTTATAGTACTACTGTTATTTCCCTGATGCTAGTGTTTCCTGCCTTCCCAATCCACATGTAGTTATTGGTGTTGTTAAGGCAGTAGTTTGTTATCTCTGATAGCTAGTGTTTTCCCTCACCCACTGATTCTCATACTGATATTGGTGACTTTGTGGCACTAGTGCATTATCCCCAGTGGTTAGTGTTTCCCCCAATTTCCAGTCTCAGTGCTACTGTTAGTGGCACTATGATACTAGTGTATTACCCATAATGGCTAGAGTTTCTCCCACTCACTTTAAATGCTGGTGAATGAACAATGCCTTTTGGGCATTTTCACTACCATGATGTGGTGGGGCTAGTCATGATGATCTATGTATCAAGTGACTTCATTAATCACTCACTGCATAGACACCTTCCTAGAGGTGGCTCGGGTTGGAGGAGAGCACATGACTAATTAGCATATGCCTCTCCCCTGGACTGCCTCATTAGCATATAGCACACCTTTGGAGCCAGCCAATACGTGGTGCTGCACGTCTTTGTGCTAGAGCACTGTGCCGAACCATGGTAGGGCTATTATACTGCAACAACTCAGAGTAACCTTTATGAATTTAACTTTCAAACAGCTTAATAAAAATCACTTCCCTCTACTGAATAACAGGCAAGTTAAGTGGTGCAGAGAACAGAATTGCTGCCTCATAGCAAGAGGTTCTCTGATCCAGTTCTCAGCTGGGCTCCCTTCTGTGTGGAGTCTGCATATTATCTCCCTGTTTGTGTGGGTCTCCACTGGGTTCTCCATTTTTCTCCCACATTCCAAAGACCTGCAGTAGGTGGATTGGACACTCTAATTTGGCTATCAGTGTGAGTGTTTGTACAAGTGAGTGGCATACCTCTCAACTGTACAAATTTTGCAGAATGTCTAGATTTTTGCCTTATTTGCCTTCATCCTTCATCCTTCATCCTTCATCCTTCATCCTCCATTCATTCACTTCCTACTCAACAAAGCCTATATACTTATCACTTTCTTCAAATCAAACCACACTATACAACAATATAATCCTACCTCTTTATGCCCTAACTCACCTCTCATTTTTTGTACTTTATCTAATATTTCGCATTTTTGAATGTACCTCAAATGCAAAAGCAATGACTGTATTCTCTTTTACATTGTATAAGTAGCTTAGCTCTGTTGTTTTCACCTTGTCTGTTAGTTTGCATTAAGAGCTTTTTCAAGTGTATGTACATATTCTGTATGTCTGTTCTTTTTTGGAGCTTTTCTCCCCAGGACTCCATTGAAAACGGGTTCTTTTAGGCCCAGTGGACTATCCTGGTAAACCAACTGAAAATAAATAAATAAATAAATAAAATTATAGTTTTGGTCTCTTCTGCATAAAAATTGTGTTTTTTTTCTGGCAAATCCTTAAAGATTAAAGTCTCTACATAATACCAAATAATGACAGAAATTTGAGTTTTAGACTGTATAGCCTTCAGAAAATACAAAATAATGCAAAACCTGTTATTCTAGCAACATCCTAAGTTTATAGGAGCAACATTTAAATTATGTCTATATTTTGGGGCTTTTGTCCCCCCATTCTTTCTGGCTTTGTCCAGATTTATGGAACTGAGAGGTTGAACGGTTTGGTGAGTGGTATGGAAGAACAGCTGAGGCAGGGCTAGCCACCTGATGGTGTAAACCTTGTCTCTAGATGATTGTCACTATTAAGGTGACACCCCAACCTCATGTGCAATAATGGGAAAAGGGGGGGGGTTGATGGAGGGATGGATGTGAAAGAATACAATTATTCAGGTGACTGTACAAGCTAACTAGCAGTAAAAAAGCATTCATTAAAGCTGATGTAGCATGCTGGAAATGTCTGCTAGTCAAAATCCAGACAATTAATAACCCAAGAGTTTTGAAAAAGAAGCTTACAGCTGCTTAAGCAAAACAAAAGCTGTGGTTTTAGAGATGTAGGCTAGGTAAACGTATCATCTTATGGCTGATTTGGTTACTTTGATTTAAATGCATATGTCCTTAACCATTTTGGCAAACCTGCAATGAAGAAACCCTACACTGGTAATGTAAATTCTACAATTTCCAGTTTAGTCACAACATAGTAAAACATCTTATTTTTCCATAATCTAGTTCAAAAGTTCAATAACTCATTAAACAACTGTAGAACTCATCCTTTAATCTTGATTTTAACATAGCATTAGTGTTTTATAATTAAAGCAATAACTTTATGTGGTACACCCTTAATATTACTATTTTCTGTTATATAGTTACTCAGAATATTACTAGATTATATCCACTTGTATGTGACATAACCTGCTGTAGATATGAATATTATGTATATGAACTGCTGTATTTCCTAAAATTCAAAAGGCTGCAAACTACTAATATACAGAAGTGTTAGAATGCTATCTGTGCAAAATTATACACTCTTACTTACAAATGTGAATTCTCATCACTTTTTGTGATACAAGAATAGTTTACAGCATTCTCTGATGTTATTTTTGGCAATAAGCAACTGGTAATGCTGAAAGCCATACATCATATAGTTTGTGTACAATATTCTAACTAGCACAATAATGCATTTTGCTAATGGTTATTAGTATAGTTTGAAATGTGTGACTGTAGAAATGTTGCCTCCTGTTAACTGTCTGATTGTGGGTTTCTTTATAATTTACAGTGTCTCCTTTGTTGTTCCTTTTATGTGTACTTTTCATCTATTTGTTTTTGCCTAACTGGTCCAAATCATTGATGAAAATGGTCCTCAGAACAGTTCACTTTCTTGGCTAGCAAATGTTATATACTGTATATATATATATATATATATATATATATATATATATATATATATATATATACACACACACATATATATATATATATATATATATATATATATATATATATATATATATATATAGATACACAGACAGATAGCTTAGCTTGACAATAAATATTAGCTAATTACATAGGGAATAGGTAGCTACAGATAGATACCTGTGTTGAAAGTTAGATAAATAAGTATAAACCAACATGCCCATTTAACCTCCTTATAAAAAAAAAAATCTACAGATGTTCAGAAATTCAGGAAAACATGCTGACAATCTCCTCTGAATCCTTCCAACACCTTCAGTACTAGTCAGTTATTTCAGTGAATATACTAGCAGTATAAGACTTGTGCAAAGAGAGCTGTGAATGAACCTCCAAGTAAACAGTATGAGATAAAAAAGATGCAGCACAGGACTGAGACATCAGTAACAAAATATTTGAATGACTGTGATTTTCCCTTATGCTCTTTTGTTTGAAAAAAGGCACAAGTCATCTCAAATGGATTTCACTGAATTTATTAGATTTTCATTCTATGTTTTACAGAAAGTTAAACCCTTGTTGTGGTAGGTTCCACAACCTCTTTTCCCCAAACTTATATAAACAATCCATGTGTTGCACAATGAGGAAAGGGGAGAAAACAGAAGATGGAAAAAAAAAAAAACATTTCCTAGGTCTTATTGCTAATTGCCATGGTATGTCTAGGTTTCCTTTTCCTTGCTTCATCTTCTAATCTAGTCCAAAGAAGTATGATGAGAGGGTACTAGTGTATAAAAAAATGTAAGTGTCTGTAACAGAGCTGCATTTTATGCAACTTTTTAACTCTTTCTGTTTAACTGTTTCCTTATATCCTTCAGTGAGGTAAAAAAAAAAAAACTTACACAAGAACCAGTTTTGGCAAACCCATGCCAAATTTCACTTAGCCAGCCTACATTTTTCTGATAACCGGAAGTATATGGCTGTATTAACAATATTCATCTGCCCAGTCTACATTGCCGTACCTTGTTATTCAACCTTAACCCAAAATGTCTAGCACACCTTGCAATTTTTATAATGGAACTAACAACATAATATCTGCTGCCTCCATTGGCTGGCTAACTATATATCTTTTGGATACCATAACTGAATCCCTAACCACCAGGAATCCATGTATTCTAATTTTGATGTGGACCCTTGGGGCATCCAGAAGGCAAAAAATGGTTTAGGCACTACTGGTATGGCCAATGTTGTATTAAAGACAACTTGTGATTAAAAGTCAGCCACTGATTTCATCACTTGTATTTGTCATAAGTACTTCCTATCTCCACAACTAGAATTAATTGCAAAGCATTTCCCATACAGCAAATATCCAATGCCATGTTTCATATAGAATTGTTAGTTCATCTGAAAAGGAACAATGAGTGTGTTACACAGCCTGGGAGATAGCTAATACAAATAGTTTGTTGTTTGTTCATATTAGCTTTAAAACTGGAAGATGCACTAAAGCACATTATTATTTGCCCACCTTACTCATTTAACTCGCTGTGATGTAGGGGCTGATCTGATCTCATCTGCATATAAATTTAATAAAACACAGTAATGTGTCACCTTCTCCCTAGTTGTACACCTGAAGCAGCCTACATGGCAGCGGTATTGTACCTACTGATCTAATGACGTCCAGCTACTCCAGGTGAATGTGCTCACAAAATAAAGTTTTTCCCTCAAAGACTAACTCAAGTTTATCATGTTTGTCATATATACACACATATGCAGCTCTATCTATATATCTAGCGATCTATAGACATATATATATATATATATATATATATATATATATATATATATATATATATGTGTGTGTGTGTGTGTGTGTGTGTGTGTGTGTGTGTGTGTGTGTGGTGTGTGTGCGCGCGTGCGTGCACATGTGTGTGTGTGTGTTTATGTTTGTTTATAGAGATAGTTATCTGAAAAGTCAACAATGGAACTATCATCAAATTATATTCTATCAATCACCCATTTATTGAACAACGCACCATCTATTTTTTCACTGCAAACATAAAATCAGTCATTCCTCCAACAGTATGTTTATAGATAGACAGACCGTGAGATAGATAGATGAATAGACAGATAGATAGATAGATAGATAGATAGATAGATAGATAGATAGATAGATAGATAGATATAGATAGATAGATAGAGAGATAGATAGATAGACCCTCTTCTATTTTCCTAAACAAAGTCAATATGCAGTTGTGTGATCTTGTTCAAGAATATAATGGTATACAGTTGCACAACAGTCCCTATGAAAAGACTTTTAGCATTTTTCCTCTTCATTCTTTTCACTTACATAATCTTGCTTCTTTTTTTACTAGCATCGTCTGAGTAACAACCCGTTCCTTCTGTACATTAATTTAGTAGGTCAGATAATTAATTCCCACTGTCTCAAGTTTTAATTGGACCAAACCTTCACTGGCATTGCTGGTGCTCAGGGAATAAAACCCTCATTATATCCTTCTTTTAGGTAGGCGAGTTGCCCACTCATTTACTTTGGAGGTATCCAACTGGCCTTATACACACTATAAGCATGTGGAATGAATCTAGCTTGGACCAAACCTGGTATGAGGCCTCACCTTACCTTCAGTTATATGGAAATCCTTTTCTTGGATTATTAACTCGAGTCATGTGTAACAGTGTCTCTAAAGTAATATATTTTAGTGATGTCACAATTCTTGCAAGCCCCTGCTTGGAAAATGCCCCTTAGTCAAGAAACCCTTCTGCCCACATATCCGATTTGTGTTTCAATTCTTTACTGCCCCCTACCTTTCTGTCAGTTGAGACCCTTTACCTCCTGTTACATGTGCTTTATATGGAGATAAAATAAATCTAACCCCATAACTTCATCTCATTCAAAGGAACTATTTCTCTTTTTTAATGAACTATTTTTTATTATTATTTTAGGAATAAGAGGTAATAAAACCTCTTCTGAGGGATGACTTGTGAGAAATTAAATGGTTAAGTGACTTGTTCAGAAATGAGCAGTATGCAACTAAAAAGCAGAAGAGAGAGGCAGAATCAATCTTCAAACTGCAGAATAAATTTCATTAACTGCTTTCTGATATACAGCCATGCTTTCATAAGGATAATTCATTCCTGTTGCAGTGTTCCCATGCTGCTCTATAAATAGCAGTCAGACACTTGAATTCATCGTTGCCATCATACAAAAGCCTTTATGATGCACCCTGCTTAATGTATATAATAAATAACATTTGATGACAGTTCTGCATGGTAAGAAATTGATTATGACCTTCACATTACTGTTTGAACCGTGTTACATGATCTGACAGTCTTATTAACTTGAATTCAGAGAGAAGGACTGCATAATCCAAAGAAGCAGAAGCTTCAGATATATTATCAAAACTGTCTGCCCTGTCCCCTCTCTCCTTTTATGTCCCACAGGAGCTCAGTTAAAGTTGGAGTAATGCGTGTTCACATGAGCCCTGAATGCTGCCCATGTATTAATCTGTCACGGGTCATTGACCGGGTTCCAACATTATTTCTGTCACCACTGAAACTCTGGGCAGATCAAAAACAAGAAAATCATTTGAAGAGGAACCTGACACAATATATAAATACAGAGATCACAGTTGCACTTTTGAAAATGGTACCATATTTTATGTTTTCTTTTTTTTTTTGATGAATTTAATACAATAGAAAAATATAGGAAAGTGAAGGAGTTCTGTATTTCAATTATTTCAATTACTTTCTAGGAAAGGCATTGCAATCCACACTTTGCTCATATCAAATCCCAATAAAGCTCTCCGAATTTCATCTGGTGAAAGTAATTTTAAGTTGAAAAGTGTGTTCACATAAGAGTTAGCTCTCATAAAATCTGTGAAATCATCGATATGAGCCAGCTTGAGCTTAGTTCAAAGAAAACATTTAATCTTTTCAGCATGTCCATACTCAATAACCTCCCTTTTCCAACCTGTCACCTTAACACCTAGAAGAACATTAACTTGTGAGCCATATAATTGTTCTCACAAACAACCTTGATTTACCTTAATTACTATCTGTCAAATGTTTAGAAGAAGGCCAGGTTTTTTTTTTTACATTGCCTCATGTCTTTTGTTTACTTACTATGCATACATTTAGGAAGGTTGAAATCAGGAGCTGTGTACATCTAGCTTTTTGCAAAGTCCTGTATTTCCTTACTGAAGACAAAATAACTTTTAATTTTAATACCAGAATACTTTAATGTCTTCTCTTCTTTCAAAGAGGACAATGCCTATTATAAAAATTAAAATGTGCATTGTCACTGCCAAATGTTCATTTTAATTTTGTCCGTAGGGCAGTTTTATATGAGACAACATATCTGGTGAAGAACATGAAAAAAACACATTAAAGTAATATTATGCCTTTTATTTCTAAATAAGTTATTACACTTTGTCTATGTAAAAAGGTAGCATTTCTTGCACTGCAGAACAATAAATAAACATTTCTACCCAAACATAACTATATAAACATTATTGGTGCAGGTCTCTTAAAAAACAAAATAATAAAGCCTGTGATGGTGAATGTATTTATCAATACGTCTTTCCTTTTGAACTTTGTGATGCTCTTATTTTTATGACATACTTCAGGAACAGAAACACTGAGCATGTTCACATGAAAGGAAGGCGACTTTGCCAAGTGCATGAATCAGTAATCATGTGATTTTCTCACACCTATTAATGCGATTCCTGAAATGGAACAACTGAATGAACAAAAATGTGGACTTAAAAATATCATATTCCATTTTGTCAGTTCCAAGAATATTTCCTTTCTTTGGAGGTATGGTGACCTTGGAGTTGTTATATGTAAGGATGTGGGTTTTGAGGGACTTGAGCCACATTAGGTGTGCAACATTTGCTGTTCTCCTGTACTTTCATAGATTTTTTTTCTTTTTTGCAATTTCAGGCCCCACATTTACGAGTCTTACTATTGTGATAGGGAGCCATGGACATCATCTATTTTTGCATTTTGGGGAAAAAAAAAGATTCTTGTCTTGTAGATAAGATGCAGCAGTGCTCACTATCCTTGTGTGGGCAGAAAGTTTTGAGTTAATATTCTGAAACTATTTAAAGTTAGGAGATTGCATATGAGAATGAATAAATGACAACAATTACACCAAATTGTGAATATACTGTATTTATAACTATAGCTTATGAAAACAGCAGTAAACCAGTTTACATGGGTCTAGCCTCAAATATAATTTCACAAATCAAGTAGGAAAACTCTCTATGAAGCAACCAGGTGCAGTGCAGCCTAGCTTTGCAAACAGATTTCACATTTTTGAGAAGCTTTGACAAACAGGTGATGTTTATCTTTCTGATCATAATTTCAACTGGTGTGAAAATTACCTCTGCAATTAAGTTAATTAAAGATGCCCCTGCTCAGCTTAAGTTTATTTCCCTATGAATAAGGTTTTTTACTCATATTCTTTTATAACTATTTTCACTCAAGGTTTAAAATATCATATTGTAGTGTTTGCTTAAGATAAAAACAAGTACTCTAAGCTTGTTTACAGTCTTTATCTTATTATGCCTTTCTGCCACAAAAGCACTGGTGGCTAAAATGCTACACGAAACAGACATAACTTGCAGAATATGAAACACTGATTCTTGTACAACTTAAACTTAAGAAAGATACTCAACTCTGGTAGCATAATCGGTGAGACCTCTGTAAAGGAAATGTAGAGTGCAACAAGGTATTGTCTGGATCTCAAAGACAACTGTTGCTCACCAGCTCAGGAATAATTTTCAAAGAGGTCTCCGACTGACTATTGGTTCAGCTAAACAGCTATGTATCAACCATTAAATAGTACTGGCATATTGATGAAAGGACTGCATAAGAAAAGAAAGGTATGGTGACACCAGCAAAAGCAATATCAATGTCAGAAGTAGCAGTGTGGTATCATGTGTGACCAATTTGAAGGACATCACAGGAGTACAATCAAATAGTATGTGCTCACGTGTACGGTGTAGTGCAACATGGCAGCATGTAACATCCAGCTGGCACAAAATGGACAACATAATTAACAAAAATATATATATCAGCATAGATAGGCACAGCAAAATGGCAGTGACACTCAGCATATAAATGAATAGGAAATGGGGTAGATAAGTAAGTAATAGGAGATCAGAAAGCAGTGGGGAAAAACTCAAAGGCAACAATAAGGAGTGAAACTCTGCATGAAGAAACTTTTTTTTTTGTTGGAAAGAATTTCTTTATTAAATGTCATAAAAGAATACTAGAGCACTGAACAATGCCTGCAGATGGTAGAAGGGGAAAAGTGATGGTAATAGCAGGAGACATACATAGATAGAAAATGTAGTTATATAGATAGACAGACAGATAGAAAGATAGATGGATAGATAGACAGATGTGTCAAAGCATGTTTTACCCTTCTGAGATGAACATTTAGTTGCTAGTTCACCTCAGCCAACTTTATCCTCTGCAAATGATGCTAGAAACCTCCTGGGTACTCCCTGGTCTAGTTTCATGAAATGAGTATCAACCCTCTCCTGAAAAAAAATTATGGAGTTCACCAGTGCCCCTTCCAGGCCACCTCCAACAGGGATATTTAACAGACAAGGTAGCCACTGTTTCAGAGCAGCAACTGGCAAAGACCATGGTGTCTGTGACTTGACCTTATCCTCTTTCACAATTGCACCTTTAGAAGGACAACACAATGGGAAAAATGATATCAGCATGCTTGTGCCTGCCCTACAGTAAATGTCATATTCTTCTGACAAGTATTAGGCACACGTTTTTTGTTACAGCTCTACAGTTTTACAATAGAGTGGAACAAATACCCTACAAATTACACTACTACTGGCAATATTTTTTTACCTCCTGTAGCATGCAAGTGTTCAGCTGCTGTTCCTCCTTCATCACAGTAAAACAAAATGAATACTGTTAAGTATACATGCAAGATAGCTGTGATAGAAGACAACAGTATTGAAAAAATGGTTACAGGGCATTTCTGTTGCCCTCTTATGAACCTTTCCCTTACTCTAGGGGTGTAACAGCTGCTGCCACTGCAGCCTGTTGTATCATTGCCAGCACTGTTTATCTGAACTAATGATGTCAGTGAAATTAGACTGCACTCCTGCCATCTCATGCCAGGCTTCCATGTTGTACAATGTGTGATCATAATAGCCCAGCAGGTATTACCTGAAGTTCCCGTACAGCAAGAATCCTTTCTTTCTTGGAACACTACACTAATTCACTGTACTTATTTCTGTCTGAAGTAATGATGACCACTTAGTCTGGTCCATGCGAGGAACAAAATGGAAACCCCATGTGCATGGTTACCTATTTATGAATATCAATTCACACAACTAAGTACTTCTCCAGGGTACTAGGGCATGACTATAGGACTGTAATGAGATGAGGTATAATAAGTGTATATCTGCATGGCTATAGAACTATAATGAGGTGAGGTATAATAAATGTATATTTGCATGGCTATAGGACTGTAATGAGGTAAAGTATAATAAGTGTATATCTGCCATATTTATGAGTATATAGATCACAAGCTTCACCTTTCAAGTTACTTGGATGGCTAATCTTGATCATGTAATGATAGCTCGATGTGCACAGTCAAAAGTTCTCAGAAAATGGCACTAATTGGCATCATTACCATATCCATATTACTAAATGTCTCTTGTTAATGTTATATGAAGCACCAGTGTCATTTCATGTAACAACATTTTCAACCATTTAACATCAAAATTAAGAAATCTTATTAACACCTCTCTAACTGTTAAGACTTCTGGAGTTAAGGAAGAAGTCCTGCTTGAGGAAGTACCTCATCAACTACAAACCCTGTGATAGATGTGAGTGATAGTCAGGCAAATGTTATGGTGTATGTGTAACTAGGAATCCATGACACTGGTATGGCACTGTACCATCTAACTATGGCTGTAGTGGATTCAAACAAAGAATATAGAAAACTGGGATATTGGGTTTCAGGGCTATTTGTTGAAGCTTGGCTGCATTGCATAATTGGGTGGAAGGCTGTGCATAGCTAGGTACATGAAGACGCATGTGAGGCTGAGACCATAGTTATGTGCATCCCACAACATACCATTTATACCCAATGGTTTGTTTGGCTTCTTTTGCACACAGGGGTACAAGTACTGTCACTTGACCATCCAGATCATAGGCAATGGAGCTCTACAGACTCAGCACATGTGACACCCGATCGAGCTACACATGTGTAGTCTCATAGTTCTGCCATTTCACTGTTGCAAACCTTATCAAAGCCATGCTACTTTGAAATCATTCATCATGTCATGTCATGTTATGGCAGCTTAAATCCACTACTGGAGGATTTGATCCCTGACTATCCACAACATCCCTTAATTTTTGGTTACTATGTTCACTTACCAAGATCATACCATACATAGGTTCATAGGTGTGTACTAAATTAAGGACCACAAAGGCCTTTTTTAAACCTATCCATGTATACCAAATATCTGATAAGTTCTGGTACCCCTGATAAGTGTAAGCAGGGATTTGGGTGAAGAAAAATTTAAAAGCAGAGGCCTGGAAGACAAACCAATTTACAGCCTGCCTGTGTCCATTAAAGACATACGTGCTATATTGAGGATGAATTTCCTGCTCCCCATCCAACTGTCCAAGTTACACTTGAATTGGGCTAGGGAGGAACTCTGCTACACATGGATGAGGAGCCTGTTCATGAGAAAGGGTAGTCTCTGGGATACATTCCAAGCAGGTCCTATTTAAATCACAGGCAAGATCAGGTAATCCTGGTGTTATTTGGTTTGCAGATATGCGAAGGTCCAGCAGAATGGGGTCTGACAATGCCTTGTATCCCAGGCATAGATCTCTCCTCAGCAGCCTGTAGGAGATAGAATACAGGGATAAGACCTTTCAAGCAGTCTGCACAGGATATGTTACTTTCTCCCTGTATTCTTCTAGTGAGGAACGTCTGTGGACATTGCAGTTTTTTGGATGTGCTTGGTTAGGTGCATACCAAACGGTGCATTGTACTCAATGATAGCTCTATTGAATGCTGAATACAGTGCAACAATGATTTCCTTGGTCCTAGGTGCCACACTTTTGTTTATAAATTGCACAGCATAGAATAAGAGACGTAAATTCCAAAAAGGAGTGGTCGCAGGACCAATCCCTGAGGGATTCTGCTTGTGACTGGTCTCTTTGCTGAGGTGTATTCCCCAATTCCAACTTCATGGATCCTATCTGTGAACCAGGGGCTATCCACTGGGTGACATTTATTTATTTATTTTTATTTTACATTTGTTTATTGTGAGAGTCTGACTGAGCAAATTGCCCATTTTTAGTGGAAGCCCATCAAGAAAAGCTCCATACAGACACACAATGAATAAAACAAGAACATACTCATTACAGTACAGAATTAATAAAGCATACAGTATGTGGTTAATAAGAACAGAAACATAGTTTTAAAAACAATCATTCAAAATATGCATAAGGATTTTTTTTCAGTTTATACCACTCCTTTTTAGAATGTAGTTTATACCACACCTTTTTGGAATTTACATCTTTGTAGTCAAGGCCAATGTCAAGAGCCTCTAGCTGACAAAATTTGCAGATGAGTCATAGAATCCTCAACTGACAAAAATGTTCTCTGGAAAGGGCTGACACAGACAATGTGTGTCAGAACAAAGGACTAAAACTAAAAGGTTAGGTTTATACCTAACTTCTTGAGTTTATCAAGAATTTTCAAGGGGGGTATTGTGTCAAATGCCTTGGTCAGGTGAAGGTAGGCAGTGTGAACCATTTTACCCTCATCCATTGCTTTAGCAGTAACCTTCTCAAATAATTCCACCAGTTTGAATAGACATGACCTGCCCTAGATGAAACTGGGTTGGGTATAGTTTTTGGAGGATTACTATTATGGATCATTTTTTCAATGGTTTTGCATATCAGACTAGTGAGACGTATGACTCTGCAGTTTCCAGAGTCTGTAAATAGCCCACCTTTGTGCAGAGAAATGACTGTTGCTGTTTCGGACACTACAGTTGAATATCAATTCCAGAGGGCCAGATAGGTAATGTTCCATGCTATTTAGAAGGTATCCTGAGATATTGTCTGGGGCCATGGATGCAGTGCTCTTGTCCATAGAGGGAGAGTTGATGACTTGTTCCCTAGTGATAGTACGTGGAGTTATATTTGATGGCATTTCGTGAGGGGAAGTTGAGAGGGAGAAAGGGGTAATGTTAGACCTGAATGTGTCTACCAATAGGTTTTCTATATTGTCTGGCTCAGTATAAGTGGATCCATTATCAATGAGCTCTGCACACAATTGTCTACTGCATTTGAGGTGGAGGACACAGCTAAATAATGCCTTGTAGTAGTTGTTGTCCTGGGAGGCCAACTTTGCCTCATATCAGGCTTTGATGGAATATATTTGTTCTGAGTTGTTTGTTTAGTTTGATTAGACTGCTTTTATCCTGCTGGGTATTATACTTACTACGTTTTGTCATGATTTTTTTTTCCATCTGTTATATAAACTACTGATGTTCCAATTCCACCAGGATGGCTTGTTTTTTGAGTTACTTCTGCACTTATTCCTGGTTGGTACACCTGCCTCTATGCAGATGTTAAAATGCTTGTATAGGATTTCTGTGAACAGTTCCATATAGGCAGCAGTGTCTTCATAGTTTATGGGGGCTTGAAAATATGCCATATTATCACTTAATAGTTGGACTTTAGCCTTAGTGTAGTTCCTGTACATTCAAGAGTTAGTTGGGGTTAAAGGTATTAGTTTTAATTCAAAGGGGACTGTTTTGTAGTCTGACCTTACCAGAGAAGACATTGCACTAGGGAAGTGCAGCACTCTTCCATATTATTGAGGACCAGATAATGTAAATCCCCCCCAGCTAGCATATTAACAGCCTGGTCCAGGGAGGTTGTTTTTGCAAAAATCCAGTAACCTCTGTGTCTGCACATTTGGTATTGTATATAATTCCCAGTAAATAATGCGGTAACTAAAGTCACCCATAAATATGGTATTGGGTTGGTTGGGGAGTATTTGCAATAATCTTAAATTCATGTTATGGATTTCCTGGTTCATATAGGGAGACCTATAGCTTTCAAGGAAGTGGTATGGAATTTAGCCTATGGTGATTTGAATGTGAAGAAGATCAAGTGTATTGTCCTGTTTAACCAGCCTTCAGATATATTTATTTTTGATGTAAATCCCGAAAGCACCACCATTAGACCCTGTCTGTATAGTAGCTGGTCTAAATGTGTGGAGGGCATTATATCCCTGTACAGATAATGTGCTTTTACTGACTTTAAACCATGTCAAAGTGATTGCACAGATGTCAGCATTCTCTAGGTTGAGGAGACCTTGTAGGGAGTGGAGTTTCTTGTTTGCACTCAAAGCACTGAGCAGTAACACCTTCAGATTTTCTCAGTTTTGATTTTCTATGTTGGAAGTAATTTCAGTTTGGCATTGTCTAAGAAAGCACTCTGGGGTGGACAATGTTTTAGCTAATATTCAAAAGCCTATAAGGGAGAGGTGCAGCCCATCTCTGGCAAAGCACCATGGTCTGTTGACAAATGCTGACAAATATTGCACCCCATTAGAACGACTGCAGAAACTAAGCCGATTATTAAAGTCAGTAATCTTTTGTTTTTATTGTGTTTTCTTGTGTATTTATTGTGCATCATCCTTGCAAAGGGGAAAATGCTGCCTAATCTTAAGCTCACACTTGCCTGGAACATATATTCCAAGAGCTCCATAATGTCTCTCTTCATATAGTATTTGGAGGTATGTCTCAGGTCATTTACACCCACATGGACTATGACTAAGTCATACTGATTTTTGTGATCCAATGACCTGAATGCGAGCATAATGGGGTGGATCATGGCCCCTGATTAGCATGACTTTCTCCTTAGCCTGGTGTGAGAGACATCAGTGTGCCTCACAATTGAGTTTCCAATGACCAGAATGTGGATTGTGTGATGGCTTGCCTTATGAGCTTAGAAGCAGAGGCTCTATGAGATGTAGCTGTATGTGTTGATGTGGTTATTGTTTTGAAAGAGTGCATTCAGGGCTGCTGAGGGTATTTGTTATGTTATAGTTCATCTAGGAGGTCTTTGGAGTTTAGGAGGGTTACAAGTAAGTGCCATAGCATTTATGCTTTGAACTGTGTGAAGGGGCAATGTGTGCAATACAGACAGCTTGAATGACATTGAGTGCTTTTATGTGACAGCTTTGCCTCCAGTGACATTGTGTAAATACACCTCTCACATACCTTAGCAGATTGTCTGAGAATTAGATGGCTGTCAGTAAACATGAAGCACTTTCTATAGTGCCACAAGATGCCCATATCCACTTAACTGGTAAAGGAAAATGTGGGAAAGTTCATATCAATAGCAACAGGCCCTATTTTATTGATTAGATGGTAGGACTGAGATTATAAAGTAATGTCAGGAGTATTTGGTTTGCAGCTGTGAGGGCAGTGCTTGTCACTACAAACTAGTTGCCCTGTATACAACTAGGCATTGGTGAAATTTCAAGTGTGCTTTTATGTCAACTTAATGTGTCTGCATCTATACAGGGCAGTGCCAAACATCTCCTAAAAATAACTCAAGACACCTTCACCTCCATTAAAACCTGGCTAAACAATGCACAGTTACTACTTAATCCCTCCAAAAAAACAAACTGTTACTGTTTACACCAAAACCTCTTCTCTAGGACATTAAATATATATTCACAAAACAATACAGAAATAGAAATCGTAAGTCATGCAAAGCTATTGGGTGTCACCATTGACAATAAACTCTGCTTTGAAAATCATAAACTAAATACCCCCAGGATTCATGAAGGTCGCTGCAAGGCCGGCGTTAGGCTTGCACCGACTGTGTGACGTGAAGATGGTGCTATAGCGCCGAATGCATATTAATGAAGACGTGCTGCCGCCACAGCCACGTGCATAGGAAATGAGCGTGAGTGCATAGGATGTGTCGAAGTGCCGCACGGAGGCATGGAAATGTCATCTGTTGACGTGCAACCTAAAATGCTTGCATATAACAATTTGCATGCAATAGTAATCACATTTGCCAGTGTCCGTGGATACTGAAACGTATGCAAAGCATGCAAGACAGTTCCTGTGAACACAAAATTAAGAAGCAAATGCAAATGCATGGTAGGGAATAATGGGTCCCCATCTCTCGAACAAATAACATTGAAAACCGTGTGCCCATAGTCCAACGCAGTGTAGATAGTTATACCAAGTGGAAGTGAAATGTATCATGTTAGCGCGCCGCCAATAGCTACGTCCAGCCCAATGGTCAGGGTCACCAGCTGTCCCACATTGTGAGGGAGACTACACAGCTAGGCAGATGTGTCCATAACAAAACCACGATAAATGTAAATATCTAGCGACCATATGACAGAATTATATCCCACAAAGCATGTAATAGTCACATACAATAGGTATGTCGTATGTAACATACCATATGTGACAAGAAATAGAATAAGCAAGAAAACGAAAAAAAGGAGCATATAAACTGCTACAACAATAAGGCAACATGTAGGCTTAAAAGAAAAGTATTATCCATAGCGTTGAATGTGGGTATGTGTTGTCCAGTACAATCGGATATGTGTCCGTAATATATCCCATCCTGGACATAGGAAAAGGTGGCACCCTACCAATGATCAGAGCAGTCGGCCAAAATCCGCACATATGCGGTCCAAGCCGTACTTGTCAGGATGTGTCACAGTTGAACGGGTATTACCCGGGTGTACCAACCATGTCATGAAAGTGAAGTATGGGCGTGTACCTATTTGCGTGATGTATAGCATGTGGAAGGTGAACCATGCCAGGGTAGTCCACATAACCATACAGGTACCTGACATATGTAATGTATGTAATGTGTTACCTTGACCATGTCATGGGCCATCAACCAAAGCAGTGATGGACGGAGTGTCAGGAATATGTGTGTTGGGGGGGGGTGGGTAATGATATAATCTTCAAAGGTGAGACTGTGCTGTATGCAGAATAGGTGAACTGGAGGTGTATGAGGGAGCAGCGGGTGAATTAGAAAGAAACACAAAGAACATGTATACACATCTGCAATACAACCTGACAGGCCATACTGTAGAACACAATCCCACAAACATATGAATATTACAATGTGCGATACAATTGTACAGAAATGTCACAGGCACATACCCACAGAATGGTCCTGATGGAACCGGCCCATTCAAATGCAACACACCTGGATGCATAATTGAATACCCATCATCCCCTCCACAGCACACAACCCACCCCCATACCTGAACGTCCATCAAATCCAGCCATACTTGGCCTACTAGCTTGGCGCAGCGACATCTACACATAGAGACCACTACTCATATGTAGTAGGCAGTGTCACCCTAGGCAGTTTCAGGATTGCAAACTATGTATCCCTTGCATGTAAAACCACCAACACATTTTCGTAAAACCAAAAGAACGGTCGGTATTGGTCTTGTTAAATTTTTGGATATCCCTCATGGGATAATAACTTGTGTAAACATCAGAATGGGTATCAAGACATGATCTCCAGTCCTGTAGACATCTGGACACAAGTCCGAATGTGCAGTAGTGGGGCATGAGACTGTCCAGCCCTAGACAGTCATGCAGAACCTACTACCCAGGATCAAACACCTGCCCGTGATGCATGTGTACCGACATGAATAACCGAGAGAATATATTGTACACATTCGCATAGTGGCACTTGGAAATAGGGTGATGCAGGCACTGACATAAACAGGCTACCCCCTGATCCACTGTATGAGAGACAGTCACTGTGTGGGTAGGTGTGTCCTGACCGACAATGATACAATGCCAAATGTCCTGTGATTGTAGGAAATAACTATGTACCATGCTGCATGTAACAGTTGCCTAAAGCAGTCATGTCAGGATAGAAAATACATAATTCCTACAAGAAACAGACTAACAACTAAACTGCTAAAGGTATAGGCTGTCATCTCAGAAAATAATTAATGTTCTAAACCTGCACTGACCGTGGGTATGTGTTGGCCTAAACAATCTGGTGTCCCCAGAATATATCCCAACCTGTACATATGACAATGTGTCAACCCTACCAATGGTCAGAGCATTCGCACAATAACTGGCCAGCCTCTTAATCACTCACAAAGCCAGTGACCTTTGGAGGAAAGGTGTTGAATGAGAATGACTAATTACAACAATTAAGAGTAATAGATGCATTTAACTACAGAAAATAAGTAGTAATATGAATCTGTCAACACATTCCAAGTTAATAGTACTAATATGGTAGAAGTGTCCGTGATTGTCCCTGACTTGTCATAGCCTTGTCCCTGTCACTGTAAAAACTATTACCCGTGTATCACAGAGGTCCGTACACATATGTACACCAAGCAACTGTGACATTTGTTGACAGGAATATTGCATACCTGTAGTGAATTTATAACTGATGTCCAGAATAATATTCATCGTATATATAAAATTAATGAAATAGTCAAATGTGAAGGGAAACATGTGGAACGCCCCTCCCCCTGTATTATGTAGTGGAACCACTCCCTGCCCTATATTATGTAGTGCCGACCTAATAATGTGGTCAGAGGTGCCCAAACACCTGCGTCTGTAAACACAGGTAGAATGTTAAAATCTGGACTAACTCTGTCCATGTGCTACGTCTGATATTTGAACAGGTACAGGGCAGTTCTAGTCACCAGTTGGACAAGCCTAAGCCCAGATTAGCACATGAACACCCTGACAATAAAACATGTGTATGTGCGAGGACTATAAGCGTAGGTGTTTTGAATATCCTTGGACTGAGTAGACATGCAGCACGGGACCAGAGCAGTATGAAATAGGGAATGTCGGAAGTGTAGTACTGCATTTTTCCCAGCAGGAGAATGGATGCCTGCTGTGTAAGTGAAGCAGTGTCAGAGTAGCTATGAACCATGGGTATACATATAAATGAGGCAGAACAACAATATTGTAGTGGTTAGAGCATCCGCCTAACGTAAAGGCATTCCCGGTTCAAGCACGACTATAGCACATATTAATTTATTGTGTAATGAATGCCTCTGTACTGTAAAGCCAACATTTAAACATGTAAAGGTGAACACGTGTCTCGCATGGGGCCATTAACCAGACTCCATAAATCAAAGTTGTACTTTCATAAGGAATAGGGCACATCTAATCACAAAGAGGTGGCAGTAAACATATGTAACTCACAATAAGTACATGCAAGTGCGCCTGCATGGGTGTAATCAGCTTGTAGCATAGCATAGATAGATAGATAGATAGATAGATAGATAGATAGATAGATAGATGCGTGTATAGATAAATATCCACAGACATAAAAGAAATATGCAATTTTATATATATATATATATATATATATATATATATATATATATATATATATTTACACACAATGAACGCCGAAAGACGAAAGCAAACATGAGGGTTGTGAAGGGAATCTAGAGCAAGTAAGGTATTATAAAGTGCTCGCAGCGTATGTCAGATAAAGCTGCACAAGAGTGAGTAGAGCACCGCTATACACACCAGAGGCAGGGTTATACCAGTGGCCATAACATCGTTGAAGTGCTACGTCAACATTATACATGGAAAATGTAGTACATGTTGCGACCACCTACACTTGTAACGGGCAAATCTTTTGTAATCCATAACACCAGGAAAGGCACGTATATGCAAATATGAATGGATGAAGACCCTGTGAATACACGAGGTGGTACAAAATGTGTGCAGGGCCCCAACACTCTGGAGAGGGCAATGTGTAAAGGTGTGTCATGGCTGCGATATCAGATGGATAATGGCTATTATGCATGGAAACTCAATACAGGTGTGCTGGAGAAACTATGGATATGCGATTATGGACACAGGAGTGCTAGGGTATGTTGCGCCGGTTGCAATGGAGCAGCCCGTGGAGGTCAGCTAGTACGTAGGTGCAAATCCCAGACAGAGCGTCATCTGCATGGAGACATGCGTGAATGTAAGTATCATTGTCAGACTTTGTGCGTCACGGCTGTCAGCCCAGCACGTAAAACCTATCTGCCAACCATGAACGGAACGGAGTTCTGCTGTGACAATCCCAAACCGGGAAAAGCAGAAAGACACAACTACATGCAGATATCAATATGTTGACGTACAATCTCTGTAACACAAACACTCATTCTATTAACATTAATAATATGAATGTGCACAGAAACAAACACAGTAGCAGGAATAATAGGCTGCACATACGAGTAATAGGTCAAATGACACTGTATCACATCACACTTATCAGCGGCACCCCAGACATGAAAAACGTGCGACATCTGTCCGCTGTATAATGTGCAGTATATTGATCACAAGATTACTGGAGTGAAGTGTCGGTGTCATAATGACTAAGGCAATACTATGCTGTTGAAGCAAAGATAAAACCCAATACGCATGTGTAAGTGTCTATGTCCGGGAAATGTATAGGTTAATGGACAAACAGATGTATATATAGATAAAAGCGTATATATATATATATATATATATATATATATATATATATATATATATATATATATATATATATATACACACACACATATATATATATATATATATATATATATATATATATATATATATATATATATATATATATATATGTACACATACAACAGGTATTGATATATACACATACACACAAAACAAATATATATGTCACTGTAGATATACACAAGTACATAACTAGGTTACTTTACAGCAATTAGGGGTAACATATTTACAGACCGGGCATATGTGACTGGGAGGTCCAATAAATAAACATTGTACCCCCCCCCCCACACCGCCCAGCTAGGCCGGGCAGACATACAGACAGGCAATAAAGATAAATACACTGCTGCTGTCCAAAACACCGGCAGAAAAGTACCAGTGGGAGAGATCTGCAAGGTCTACACTTTAAACATGGGACCCCAAAAATTCACTGTACGTGTGAACCCATGGTTATCGATGTGAGCAGGATGTAGGTGTACATGGAAGAGTAGGTTGTGCAAGTGTGATAATACATGGGTTGACAAAACGTACAACATGTGTCCCGAGACGGAGAGAGTGGGCAATGTGTAGGGGTGTGCTCATACCCCAGCTGCGCTCACAGTAAGTATTTGTCATGAGTGCTGTAGAGGGGTGCCAGGTAGGTGAACCATGGTATGCAATAATGGGCTTAAGTGTGCAGGTGCTGGTTGGCAGAGATGTAGTAGGCTTGCCTAGTGGAAGTCATTAATATTCCTATGTGGGCATAGCAGATGCCTAAACATGAAAAACACATCTACCAGATAGTCTGTAAATCATCGGGGGAATGCATAGGCACCAAATCAGTGCCGTGTACCCGATTAGCATGGACGTCCATGGCTATGAATCAGAATGTAACAAAGTCCAACTAAACACTTCCAGAACTAGTGATATTAGGTGGACAGGTGGCAGAATACAGGTAATGACAGATGACAACATGTATGAGTCATAAACAGCATGTACCTCGACAAAAGTGAATGAAT
This sequence comes from Protopterus annectens, assembly GCF_019279795.1. Classification (NCBI taxonomy): domain Eukaryota; kingdom Metazoa; phylum Chordata; order Ceratodontiformes; family Protopteridae; genus Protopterus; species Protopterus annectens. Next base: position 198,311,608 of record NC_056725.1, on the reverse strand, counting down.
ACATATGCTCTGTGACTGTCAGTGTGTCTGGTTAATAGAACCAATCATCTAAATGTGTCCCACAGGGTGTTATGCAGTGCTCCTGATACAGTGTTCATTCTCCCCCATTGGTATGTGAGGTTTGCTAGTGAGGGAAAGTGCATAATTTGCTGACCACCTTAGGTAGATGATAGCATCATAGATGAGGTTTACCACCCATATGCCTTTGAGGGACACACCCGTCTGGGCAATTGTGTCCTGCAAAATGAATGTTATGGCACATGGCCTGTGAGTTCAGGAAAGGAGGCCATATATTGTGTGTAATGGTGTCAGAAATTAATTTGTTGTATCAGAAACAGCTACATGTAATAGGAAACAGTCTTAGCAATTATAATGCTACAGGAATAACCTTAATGTATGCAAACCATTGAAATAGTCAGTTTACTACTGGCTGCGGGTATGTGTTGCCTTGACACATGTGATAGCTCTACATATAGGATCTATAGGGCCTCCACCATTCCGAATGGCCAAACTGGGACCTGCTCTGTAGAAATGTCAGATGTACCAGGGCAGAACATACCTACAGCCATGCATAGTACAGAAATATACATATCAGCACAAATCAAAGCGTAGTCTAGCAACAGTAAAGTTGCTTATGCTACTACATATAACATATCGATGTGTCAGGTATACAAGACCTGTAACAAGCAACCACTACAGACAACTAGAATATGAGAATGTCCCCTAATCAGGACAGTTGCAATAGCCAGAGAATTGTCACATGACATATGCCTAATGAGGGACTGTCCCATGCAAAGTGGGAAAGGCGTTACTCTGACAGTCTCCCGTCGTGCAATCTGAAAGGTGGAAAACGCACAGTAGGTATGCGGTAGCATGACTCAGCGGACAGCTGTGTTAACAAAATAACAGTCACATGTCAGCATTGCAGAGTATCGGTTCCCATGTATCAGGCAGATGGGAGCAGATCGTATGATGAACACGCATATAATATGATTACATCACTAGACAGGCTGCCGAACAGTCGAACACCTGCCGTCGCCAAATGGTTAGACATACCTGATACTGTAGTCATGTAGTCCGATGTAATACGCATCACAAGGGATCACACACACCCAGCGTGAGTGACAAATGTAAGCACAAATGTCGGTGAGCGAGCGGCTGTAAGCGTGTTTGTCTACCAGTATGCCAGTAGTGCACTGTCAAAGAAATGTGGAGTCTAAACGGGTATAAGGTGCTGTAACCAGAGGTCAGCAGTGCTTAACACTGTGCAAACCCATGCACAACTGCACCCACCTGCTGGAATGTGCCTCACCCAGTCTGTATCCAAAGGCGTCGGTCTGTCCGCAAACAAAGAACTGTCCTATTCACGTTTTGGTAGCAGTACCCTGTGCACATAGCTCATGTGAATAAACAATAGACCATGGCATATGTACAGACAATAGACCACACACACACCATACAGCACAGTCATCCAACAGTATAGCAATGTACTGGCAGATATGTCCGGACCACTGGTGTATGCATGCCTGTCCGTTCTGTGTTTCAGTGTGTGAGCATGCCCAGTATGACTGTTACGCATGTCGTTGACTGACATTACCATCATACCGTCATGTGTGTGAGCATGCCAAGTATGGTCAACTGTATTGCATGTGTCACATGTCCAGATAGTCAGTACTGTGTTGCCAACCCCTCCGTTCTACATGGACAGGTGTCATGCTGTGTCTGCATGGTAGCTAATGGTCATGTGGCATTGACAGTTTCTACATGTCTGCATAACGTGGGGGGACATCTAACCGCATGCACAGTCCTACACAGCACTGGGGGTGGCACACATGACTCTCACATGTGTAGGTTGGATGGGGGCACAGCTGACAGTTGTACACATCTGGCACTACTGTACTGGTATGCCAGGTACTCCATGTCAGTGTGTGGACCTACCTAAATTGCCGGTTGGAGGAATAACAGTGTACGTCAGATCCCAGCTTTAAATACCAGCATAGTGGTGTTGGACGTCCGAGCTTGCACAACCTACATCAAACTGCCTGGCCTGCTGTAGTTTATGTGTGTCTCTGGGGGTGGGGGTCATTCATTGGGCATATCCATAGGTTATTGTATATCATTAGTCTGTATTGGTCCACACCTGTCCAGTTGCATGGAACGTGTGTGGGCTGTATGGACACACATGATGGTCAGCCCATAATCTGCAGTGGGTTAAGACACCCTGTGTACTACTGGCTACCATTGTGACCCTCGTATGTGCTACGGACATCATGGTGCCACTATGGATGTGTACTGTCTGCTGCCCTAACATTCGACCACCATAGTCTCTTGTATGCTCACATACATACCATAGCAATGGGTAAATACACATTGTGATACAACTGCCAATTGTTAGGTCGATAGACATACCCTGGGTATGTTCCAGACCTCAGGATGGTAATGGAGGGCTGCCTATGTCAAATGCACACAGTGCACCTCCTTATACATGTCCGAGCACAGGTAGTGTCATATTCAGCATCCATTGTACTGTGTGCGGGTCAGAGAGGGTGAAATCCCATGGTACCTACTGTGTCAGTGCATATGCCTTGTGTTGCCTCACTGCCAAGGGCAGGTCATACTGTGCACAGCCCATTTGCTGACTGGGCCCTGCTGAGGTAGTTCCTTCACCAAGTCACACTGTACCTGTACAGGCCTTGGCAGTGGTGTTGGGCCGTGTGGCCCTGCTCCATGCTGTTTCTGCTGCAACTGTTATTGTAGGATCAGATTGTGTAGCATAGCAAATACCATAACAATGTGTGTGCATGTAGCTAGTGAATACTGCAGGGCTCCACCGGATGTGTCCAGATACCAGAACTGTGACCTGAGCATTCCAAAGACATGCTTAATTATATGTCTTGCCTGTGCATCTGCCTTATTATGGTGTGAGTGTTCAGGTGTGTGTGCATCGCTGATGGGTGTCATCAGCCACGACACCAGTGGTTACCCAGCATCCCCCACTAGGAGACTGTAGGGGATGTCCATATTGGCAAAGGTGTGGTGCAGCTGTGTCCGAATCCATATATTGGAATATCATAGCTTCCAGGGCAGACAGCACACACATTCAGTCTAATGCCCTGGCCATCGCATATGGCCTAGCTGTTAGAGGGTATGCCCCTGCAGTGAATGTAGGCCCTACCCCACTCACCGGATGGTGCTTTGATGTGTATGTGTGTACAGGCTATAGCACCCAGTACCCCAGGGTAATCAGCCATGTGGTTGACGAGATGCATATTGCTGGTATTGCTGGTCTACTAATCACATGTGTTGAGGACATCTATGTGCTGACTAGCATGTGCTGACATGGCATCTGTGAACTGGTGCAATACCCTGGATGCAGATGCCTGTGAGATCCCCATGATATCCCCAGTTGTGCTGTGTGGTACCTGTGTGGGGTACCTGTGGCTAGTATACCTAGGCCAACACATACCGTGGTATCCATTGTGATGGGTTTCCCTCGGCCTGTTTGATGTGTCAGGTGTGGCATGCACAGGTCAACAAGCCGCTGTAGGAGGTCTCTGTCCACCCCATAGTGCTCCACCATCCCCAGCTCTTGTAGCCCCTGGTATGTCACCCTCGGTCTATAAAGTCATATGCCACCCAGTAAGGGTTGTTCAGCAGCATACACATCCTTACTGCCCTCAGCCTCCTGCACATTTTGGCCTATGTTGCCTGCTGCAGCCCTTCTCATTTGTTTGGACTGTGTTGTGAAATGTCCCCGCAGGTATACACTGGTGGTGTAGAGTGTGGAAGAAACCAGTGTGTATGCTGCTTTCTCACATTACCGTACTGTTCAGGTTCCGGCTGGCCATGTCATCTGCTGATTGTACTGATCATCACCTGTTTGTGCAGCCTGTACACCCTGACTACCCCACTACTGCTTTTGTCCCTCCCAACGTCACCAGGCAGGTATAGACACACCCCTAGCTTAGGCATGCTAAGGCAGGCGCACTCCCGAGGCACAGTTCTGCAATGTACATACAGTATGCCTGACCCCCCTCCCATGCTGTCAACCATATTCGAGCCCTGCAGCTGGCTAACTACACACATACACACCAGGGATCTGCATCACACCCTGGGGATAAATGGGATACACTACTGTCAACCTCATCTGCATAGTATAGTCTTCTAATGAATAGTTATATGACCCATACCGAACCTCCAAATTAATAACCACTGCTTAGTGTCGCTCAGATCCATACACAACTGGTAACAGGTGCCTTACTATCACCATATTCGATGTCCCATGGTCTTCCCAGCAACAAAATAACCGGTGTCTACACGACTACAATCCAGGACCCTGCACACAACAGACAATGTGCATTACCACTACGCCATGGCAGATATACATACATCCGAGGTTATCACGTACAGATCATCCGGCACAATCATTCAGTAGTGCTGATGTCCCCAGACATATATGTTTATAGCTATGTCTATCTCTCTGTATCTACATACATCATATATATTATATGTATACATATATATATATATATATATATATATATATATATATATATATATATATATATATATATATATATATATATATATATATATATATATATATATATATATATATATATATATATACATACATACACACATATACATATACACACATATGTAGATATTGCATTTATATCACAACAGCAGACCACATGACAGCAAAGCATTAGACAGGAATGAAAAGGAAACTACATGTGCCACCTGCATCATGTAGTGTTTTTACTATCAAGGCATGTGTGTTTTGTTGCATCACACAGGGTCAGACTGTATTAAGGGTAAGAGTAGGGCTGCTGACATTTACTCACCAGACATATTGGCGAATGTATGTGTTGACAACCCAGTGTCTTGACAGAATATGTGGGCTGTGGACGCTATATAGGTCAGGAACAAAACACAATGAACACATCCCACAGCTAGCCACACACAGATACCAACACATAGGGTATAACTGCCAAACACACACCTGCCATGCCTTGGAATCGAGCATCTACCTGTCTATTCTACCACACTACAGCATTACGCAGTAACAGAACTCGCTTCTGAGTTTCAGCATCACAGCACACCCAGAGGCATACTTCCGGGTGGGTGACATCATCCGCAAAGGCAAAGACGTGGATAGGGAGTGTACAGAGAGTGAGCTATCTAAAAACATTATTCTGTTCCCAGGCAACAGGAAACACGCACACACACGCGGCAGGGCTGGGATTAGAATATAGAATGTACTACCTGACTACCTTATCACACTACAACATTACGCAGTTACAGAACGCACTACCAAGTTTACTGGAACACAGCACTCCCAGAGGCATACTTCTAGGTGGATGACATCATCAGCAAAGGCAAAGACGCCGATAGGGAATGTATGGAGAGTGAGCAGTCTAAAAGCATTACTCTGTCCCCAGGCAGCTGGAAACACACACACACACACTTGGCAGAGCTGGGAGTCGAACATACACCTAACTACCTTATCACACTACAGCATTACGCAGTTGCAGAATACGCTACCGAGATTACTGGCACACAGCACTCCCAGAGGCATACTTCTAGGTGAATGACATCATCAGCAAAGGCAAAGACGCCGTTAGGGAATGTATGGAGTGAGCAGTCTAAAAGCATTACTCTGTCCCCAGGCAGCTGGAAACACACAGACACACACGCACTTGGCAGGGCTGGGAGTCGAACATACGCCTAACTACCTTATAACACTTGTTACAGAACACGCTACCAAGATTACTGGAACACAGCACTCCCAGAGGCATACTTCTAGGTGGATGAGAATATCAGCAAAGGCAAAGACGCCGTTAGGGAATGTATGGAGAGTGAGCAGTCTAAAAGCATATTACTGTCCCAAGGTAGATGGAGACAAACACATGGCAGTGGTATGAGCGGGACAACTGCCTATCTACGGAGCACTATTACAACACTGCATAGATACAAGACGTGCCACAGACAGTATACCCTTCAAGACAGTCAACCAGTGTGTTCAATGTAGGAATCCATCCTGACGTGGGGTATGGACATCTGTTGCCTGGATGACCACTATCGCTATACAAGATTTCAATAGTAATGCCCATACACAGAGGCACATAACCAACACAAAGTGTCACTGGGCATGCTCACACACTTAGTAGCACATGTCCGTTTGGAATATACTGTGTGTCCATCTACACAATGGCGTACTGGGCATACTCACACACTTAGTAGTAGCAAAGGGCTGTCTTGTATGCACATGAATTCTAAACACGGAAGGGCACAGTGTGTCAATAGTGAACATTGTTAGAACGAACACTGCACTACATATATCTGACACTGGTCGTCAGTGCTAGATGTGTAGCGTTCGTAATCACAGCTGACAATCCAGATCCAACAATGGGGAATATGGACATCTCTGCAGTGAGGAACACCTGGCATATGGCACAGTTGTGCACAATAGCACTACCACCATATACCTCAGATACAGATGTGTGGGCCATAAGACCGTGACGAACCGCTCCAGTTGTTAGTGTCCCCACGTACATGAAGGCCACTCACATGTACTGACCAGTACACACTCAAGAGCCATCACAGATGTGTCAGGTGCAGAACACAGTAGTAAATGCCGCATTCTACTATGTAGCCCTCAGACATCACCATGTCCTTGGACCAGCAACACACATCCATACATTACTACAACACCATGTTACTCATGACCAGTGGACTGTACATAGGTCTACAGCAACTGTGAAGACTACACATGTACTGACAGGGTTCCATCATGTGTTATGCAATGCAATGATACCACTGTTCATAACCAGGTCGGCTCTACACATAACAGGGGCCCTGGGTCTCATACAGCTGTAACAGATGACTGTTGCTGTACACCAAAAAACACTCATGTCTGGATATGACATACATGTAATTGCCATGGATATGTACTTGCCCCCCCCACACACACACACACACACACACACACACACACACACAAAACACATATGTACATAACATAGCTTTTGCTGTCCTCCGTGCAGACAAGTGGCTACAGCAATCACATGCATGCACATGGAAGGTAGGTCCATGGCTGTTGAATGCTAACAGTACATAAGGTAGCAATGTTGACTGAGGTAACATTCCCTCTGTACTAGTTACCCATGACAGCCATCATATCATACAACAGTCCATGTGTCATGTATGTCATCACACATGTCCACCAATTGCAATGCATATAAAAATGGCTACATGACAGGAATGTAGGACCAACACACATGTACATGTAGTGGTGTGCATTCAGCTACCATGCATGTGCAGTAGCTGATGTATGCAGTTCATCTGTGTCTAACTACAACATGCTGTTGCAATGCAGCCCCATCATTGACACCTGTATATGGTGAAATACTGACAGTATGGTAGGATGTACATCAGGTATGGATGGATGTGTGTACATAAAGTGGTGGCCACCTTTCAGATGGATGTTTGCTGAAGACAGCTCACAGGTGTGTCAAAAGCCATCCTACCATGACATGTGCAAACAGTACGCTATGTTACTGTTACTTGAAGGTGAAAACATACAACCTACACAGCGGTCAGGGTGTTAGTGACTGTAAATCACTTGACACATGTAACACTTACATTCTGCCGTGTGCATATGGCAGCACAATTGCAGAAGGTTGTGTTGGTACACATAATGCGGCCAATACTGCTGCATGTCTGTCAGACTTATCATCAAATAGCAGGTGTATGATTCACAGTTCTGCCATGTGTGTTTGCTTGTGCGACCATATATGCCATGTATGGTGGGGAATACATCCCAATTGTTACACATCCCTGTACACTTTTGTAGAGATCTGTACATACTGCAGTGTAGAAAGCAAGACATATGCAGCGGTGGTGTGTGTATCATACATGTCAGCTATCTGTATGTGAATGACATTTGTGGACTCCACAGTTTGTGTGTGTGTGTGTGTGTGTGTGTGTGTGTGTGTGTGTGTGTGTGTGTGTGTGTGTGTGTGTGTGTGTGTGTGTGTGTGTGTGTGTGTGTGTGTAATGGGTATCACATTGCAGTGTTGTCTGTATGCCCTACAAATAGAATGCACTTTTAGAAGATGTGCATGAGCATTGAGGGGTAGTATGAGGCGTCTACATTGCTATACAGTGTGAAGTACAGACACTGTGCCATTGCATGGCATCATGAGGTGTCTATATTGCTATACAGTCTGGAATACACACACAGTGCATAACCATGACTGCATGCATACACATTACATAACTACTGTGGATTGTGACCCACGTCACTGAGGTGTATACACACTAAACCATGCTGTGTCATGTGACAGGTCACTGGAAGACCTACGGATGGCACCCCTGCACAACTACTAAAATGTCTTAGCTGCCTGGCAACTGTGTTCACACATGGCAGACTTGTCAATACACCATGTCCCACATGACATTTATGTACCACACACACGAGGTGCACGGCTGACAGTGATGTCCAACAGCAGCAAGGGAAATGTATGATATCTGTGGCCTGATGTGGTGTCTATGTCTGTGGAAGCTGTACAGGTGACTACTGTTATGCTATGACACAGTCATGATGTTCAACACATCTTATATGGACGAATTAAGTGACACCTCCACAAGCTGTGCACAGGCTTTTAGGATGTCCAGTGTTCCACATCAACTATATAACCATTCAACAAAGGCTATAGTTGGACCATGTGTGGACAATGTGCAACAGGGTGTATCTACTGTGACTTGCTACATGTCTCTGGCCATCCTCCATGGCCATGTGTGAACATGTGTTGGCCAAATGTTTGTGATGGCCGTCTATCTCACATGTCTTTGTTGTCCCATATGACATACATTCATAGATGTCAGATACATCACTGTCCACAGGGCTATGCAGACAAAGGGTTGTATGTTTGGTATGTGGGGTATGTATTATGGGATAGTGAGACAATATTGCAGCCAGAACACTACATGTCTGGGACATGTCAGATGGCACATCACAATGTGTGCACCCATTGCAGGGGCATATTCCACAATGATGAATCCTGTGGGCTGCCCATATCCCAGCTCACTGTGTGATACTGTTTGCATACCACACATGTGTTGTTCCAATGTATAGTACATATTCCTACATTGAACAACACCTCCACCATTGTATGCACAGCTGTCCACACATCTAGCAATGCCAGATACTGTGGTTTCATGTCAGTGTTTCATTTAGTTTGTATATATTGGACATGGGTAGCCAGTGTGACTGATGACAGATGCGACCTGTATATCATGACTGGACCATACATTATGCATACATGTGTTAAATGGCCACATGGCGAATAGATCTATGCATTAACATGCCTGATACTGATAACTGTCTCACCTGCAATGGACTGATGTCTGTGCGGCACGCCAGAGCTACCTGTATAGGGGTAACACAGCAGTTTAAACATTATCCATGACTGTATGACAGCTACAGGGTGCACTGTGCATGTTAACACATTCACCTGTACAATAGCATATAGTATGCACATGTGTGCATACACAGGGTAGCATACTATAGTATGCGGCATGTGTGTAAACATACCTTGCATATGATGTTACATTACATATTGTACAGTGACACATGCAACTAAATGGGATATAATAGTTATATGTGAAGTAGTGACTTACCAGGCAACTCCAGGCTCGGTGGTTGGGAGACACCCTCCTCCACGATGGCAGCTAGAGTTTGCGGATGCTGTTCTGAGGTTGTCCCCAGGCTGGCCAGTAGCTCCTCAGTAGGTGTGAGTGGGGGCTGGGTTGGTGGCCCACCACCTGTACTACCTTGTTCCCTGGTGATTGCATTGGCATGCTGTTTCGCATGTCGTATCAGGTCCGTGCAGTGGCTGCGCTCCTGCTGGTAGGTGTGGTTATGGCCACCCACATCATTAACCCTCCTGCGAAGTTCCTGCCACATGTCATCACGCTACTGGGCATGTTGTGGCACATGGCTGAACAACACCTCATAGTTATCATGGAGGTATGGTATGAGGGCATCATCCTCCAGGCGGCTATACGCTGGCAGGCGTGAATGAGGCATTATCTAGAAGACATAATGATGGAGACAGGTCACAGTATGACAGAGATGTACAGAGATACAGCTGCACATACATTTGTGTTAAATCTAGTACATATGAACAGTTATCTTTGCAATGTAACAGCCGTTGTGCATTGGATATTATCACCATATACATGTGTCACCTCATTACATTGCTCATACTCCAAGTGAATGCTGTCTTGATGTGGACATGTCTGTTTGCCTGTACTGGTGTTCTTACCTATCAGCACATGCCTGGATGTGTCCACAGTAATGCTGTTGACCTTGATGCTGTGTATATGTCACATATCAACACATACACTGCCTTAATGGACATGAGCAGTGACAATGCAGACATGCGCACAGAAAGCTTTACATGCATGTGTTTTGCCATATACATCTACACGGCACTGTACAGCAGTTCAACATCCTGCCACATATCGCCTGTGTTGCACATGTGATACACATGGGACAATGGCTAGCTGGACATTACTCACAGGGATGGTTATCAACTATAGCATGTACGGGCAAGGTTTTCTAGCTGTATCTGACAGCTATTTTGCCACCGTCAGGTGCATCAGTGCACATTACTGATCCAGACAGTTAATGATACATCTACCATGAGGCCATCGCACCATGTATGACAGAGATGACATGTGCAGCTTTGATGGACAAGGTTGCATGGTATGGCAGGAGTATGTAACATGTATGGCACAGGGATCTGTCCAGCATGTGGCGATCCTTGAAGTAGGAAGGTGGCTGTCCATGACGTATGTCTTTCAGATCAGGATATGTACGTGTAGCATGTCCAACATCACAGTGTTGCACATGTATTTATGCAAGGTAGCCAGCATGCTGCAGAGTGAAGGTGAGGATTGTGAAGGCTGGTGTCACCCATCCATGCATGGCCAATACCCCTTAAAGGTAATATGTGATCTGATATTGTTCACCCGAGTGCTGAGTATGCCTGTCCAATGATCTCCATGCTCATGGATGGCACCCTGTCAAGACACGGGTGCCTCGTATGACTACCTAATAGGCCTGGAGACATCACCAGCTCAGGGAAGTGAACTGCACAGCACCATCCCTTACACACAGTGTCCATAATGTTTACCGCTGCCAAGGTGGTAGTTAATGGGTACAGGGTTATTCACCTAGCGGTGACAATGCTATTAGCAGCTGTCAGATTGTGCACATATGTCAAGCACCTCACCCACAAAGCCCATTCTGTATGTTGTCCACAACACTGAGACAGCTATTGATCCTAGGTCATGGCCAATCACATCCTTACATACGCAGATGCCTCCCATTTGTCTGTGTGGCATGAGCTACAATGTGGGGGGAGTACAAAACATTAACCCTGTTTTACTGTAGCTGCCACTGGTGTGATATGCACATGTCACTCATACACCTGTTGTAGTGTTGCTTCTGTCAACAGGCCACTGGTAGAATACTCCTGTGACATACAAAGGTACATCTAGTATACTCAGTGTAGCTGGAACACAGTATGGGTGATGATGTCCTATGACCTGTCACAGGTATGCTATGCAGTGTGAAATCATCCGTACTGTCATCTACATCTGTACTGCTAACATCTACATTGATAAAGGTTCATAGACTTGCAGACCATACTCAGCAGGGTAATAGTGCAGTGCCTCCAATTATGACTTGGGTCTCCATTTGTGGGTTGCAGTGGGTTTATATTATCCAACACCCTATCTGTATTGCATATTCATGCTCAGCACTTGTTCAGAACATGTAAGCACTTCATGAGCTACTAATTACTATAGCACCCATTCCAACTCATTTCCTACAAGTACATTGTTTGTCCTTACATTTCCAGCTTGCTTACAGTACAACAGCTGTTGTACACACGTACCTCACATATCTAGTGAGACATGGTTGAATATACAGGCATGTCCAAGTGTCACTTACCAGTGTTATTGCCTGTCTATATGATGAATATGGCAAACATGAGGCAATAGAGCAATTGTCTCATGTACACAGTCAATGCTCACCTCCCAACATACGACACTACATCCTGTTGGAGATGCACATATGTAGCCATGCTGGGGGTAATGCTCTCTCCAACCCAGACTGAACCTGACATTCATGTGGGGACATTAAACATTTGCAACACACCCCACTCATCACATAGTCTCACTAGATCTCCACTACCACAGGCCACACATAGTATGACTACGACATTTGCAGAACCTCTCCATACTCTCTGTGTAGGCAACAGAAGCAGCCCCCATCGCCAAACACAACACCAATTACTTATAGCCCACAGACTCATGTGTGCCCATCAACTACAGCCAGTAGGGTGTTATAACATACAAAACACACCAGTCATAGGTAATTCTGTAGGCGGTCACACTGATGCCCCACTCAACAGGCTACACAAGGCGATAGTCACTTACATCTGGTTGTCGGGTAACAGGATCCGCAACATAACCTATGCACCCATGCCACAACTCACCAGGTATAATTTGACTGTCATTCTCCATGTTAGTGTGACTGCCCTGAGATGTAACTTCCTGGACTACATGTACAGGGACATGCAATAGCTCTCCGGTCTTGTAGCCCAGAAGGTATTGCCCAAGCCCTGAGAATAATTCTGCATTCATCCATATTGATACCACTGTACTACGACTGAATGTTTCACTTCAACAGCTGCCTATGCTTCTGCTGTCATTCCACAGGCAACCAGTATCTGTCTTCTTTGAATGACATGGTCAACAAAACACGATGCTTTGGCACAGATGACCTGCACCTGCCAGCCCTGGGATTACAGATACCATGTAAGCTCTTGCTGCTCCTATACTGCCTGTCTTGGACAGTTTCCAATAACATATTCACCACCAGAACAGGAACAGGCAAGCAAAACCTGGGGTAATGTTACTCAGTGCTTGACATCTTCATCTCTAACGCATTCAGGCGAGACACTCCTTATAATGGACCACTTTGATATCTCTGCAGTGACTGGGACCTGCCTCTAGGCACCAGAGAGCACACCTGCACTGACAGGTTATACACAGACCCCACCTTTCAGTCATGTAACAAGGACTGGAACATCCACGGTGGAGGTGTGTCCATTTTTCACAAGGATGTACATACCTGCAGGCTGGTTACTTACCACAATGCATCAGAGGTAATCCACGTGCAACTAACTGTGGCCAGAACTGCTATACACATTGTAACTTGCTACAGATTCCACACCATACCCCATGGTTACTGGCCCTCATTTCTTGGTGTACTGGACAGCAGGGTTCAGACAGGAACTACTGATGTGAGACTGACACTACCCCACACTTAACTGGGATACCTACTCATGTACCAACACATTAGGCCAACACTTTCTGGGATTTATAACCTCCACTCAGCTGGATCAACCCATACACACCACCACCAAGGCCAACAATATCCTAGACATGAACATTACCAACATGTGACTGGTGTTTCACACCTGGGGTTATCCCCTCATTGGTAGTTTCCGAATGTATGCTAATCACCCTTGTTATCCATTTCCCAGCACCACACCCGTCACGGAATACACAGTACAAGATTTCTACAAGGACTACTTCAGACATCTTATGACAGTGGTAGTAAATGTCATGACACCCGTGCAGATGGACAATGTACTTACAAATGCTGAAACATACACCAGTGCACTTCATTAGCACTTACACGACTGCATGGATCATGCTATCCCAAACAGAGCCATGATGGTACCCACCAGAAAACGGACACCACTCTGGGGGTCCAATTCCATGGACATAATGTACAACAAAAGGTGGAGGCTGTTGCAAAGTGGAGTACAATCCCATGGGTGGGGTAGCTCACTGGTCAGCCTCAGTAGGAATCCGGGATCCCTTATCACATCCTCCAAAGCTAGCTACGTAAACATTACTGTGACACATTCCGAGGACTACTACAAAGCATTATGGAGGTATGCCAGTACTCGATGGCAATGCCCACATCTGCTCTAACATATAACGGTTAGGCAGGAACATTACAGAACCGACTGATATTGGCAACATCCTGGCAGATAGGTTCAATGCTAGCTTTATACCCTCTCACTCCCTACAGGGCCATAATCTATACAGGAACAATGCAGAGTCCCTGCGGTCACAACTACACAGTTCCAACCTGCACTCTGTAAGGCCTGGAACACAGACTCCATGTGACCGTCCAACATTCCAGGCTGCGATTTATACAAACCTCAGAATGACATGGCTCCCTACTTGGCCACCAGATTCACTAATAGCCTTGTATCAGACATTGTAGCCCCTGAATGGCACACAGCAACAGTTATCACACTCCACACAGGTGGCACCACAATGAATCAGAGGGACTATTGCCCTATACACCTGACTGGACTGTTCTGCAAGGCTATGGGGCACATCATCATGGAAGTCATTCACAGAGACATTGGTGGGCTCCAGACCTTTGATGCCACCCAGGTTGGATTTGTTAGGGTCAGACCATGGCTCCTACACCTGGTGGACTCCTTTGATACAGTTACCAGGGTAGTTGATGACAGTAAGGGGGTCCACACAGCCTACATTGTCCTCTCATTGGCTTTCAACACCGTTCTCCATTCTGGTATTGACAACATACACATCCACCTGCACATCGACCCCTATGTCTCGAGATGTTATGCAAAGTGGCTTACAGACAGGACCCGCACAGTGAGGGTAGCATACCGTCATACCTACTGTAATTCAGTTACACTTGGTGTACCACAGTCCTCGGTCATAGGGCCCCTCATGTTTGGTATATGCTTCCCTGAGGTACAGGCTAACACAGAGGGACTTTCCCTGAATAGGTTTCCAGACGACTGCAAACAGGGAGCTATGATTGATCCACCAGCTGATACAGACACCCTCCATAAGGGTGTCACTGTGACGGGTACCTGGTGTCAATAACATGGCCTCAAGCTGCATGACACAAGGTGCATAGACATTCCCTTTGGATTACACCAATCACCCTCTGACTATCACATAGGTGGTAGTCCCCTACATACCTGTGACATTATACGGGATCTTAGTACACATGTATATAGCACCCACTCCTTTGATAACCATATTGCTAATGTGGCGTGGATATCCTTCTATGTGGCCACCCTTATCTGTAACGGGTTTATAGCTGGAACAAAGGCACCCATTGTACCTCTATACTCCTGACGTATGACACACGTTCAAGGGTACAACACCCCTTTTGGGGTGTACCTTACAGAACAGCAATGGCTTTACATACCACAACATGAACACACCATGAGGATTATTGACCTCCGAAGGTTGACGTATGCGGCACAACTACAGACACCACAACTGTACACATTTGCATACTGCATACTCAGGGGTGACCTCTGCTGAACATACAGGGCCCATGTCCACAACAATATTGATGCAACATAAGCATAAGCCACTGAAAGCAACATGCTCATGGATATGTACACAAATGCAATGATGAGTGGGACGTGCTTGAGGGATACATTCCTGAACCAGATACTCACCATGCTTTGGAACATGATTCCTATGTACATCAAGCAGGGACACTCACTAGCACTCTTCATGAGATATCTCGATGGGTGGATGAGAGACACACATGTACACCAGGGATCACTGCAGTGGCTGTACTGTACACAGGTGCAGGTAACACATGGCTCTGCTGTTCACAGACACAGACACTACCCTGGGGAGGTGCCGCCGGTGAAAACACTGTAGTTGGGCTTACAAATGGGCTTGGCCAGACAGCATAATACCTAACTATGAACCTGTGAAGCTATTACATGTCCTTTGTGCATGGATAACTGAGTAACTCTTCCATTTCAATTAGCTATCATGCTGTTACAGTGTCCCGTGACTACAAGCCATATGTATCCTGTTATTGTGTATTGTACATGCCAATAGACATACCTTTTGTTTGCATGATATAATAGTTATGCTGTGTAAAATATCTGACATATCTACCTACAATACTGTACTTTACACATATTTTAAACATTATCCCATAATGCAAAGCATACTTGCACAGCAGGACCACCTTAGGCATGTTATTCTTGTTATATGCCCATACACATGCCTACTGTGATAGTATATCAACATATACTATCCCCTGCTATGGCACGTACTTGTTGGACAAACCCTACCACTGACAGCGGGTGGTGTGGAATTGTTGTGTTTAAAGCCCTCATGTAGCATCCCTTGTGGTGTATGAGATGTTTACCTTGTGGCCCACAGCAGGACACACAATTTCTACAAGCATTACTATGCTCAACAAGACATCACTACATAATACCTTTTCCCACTTTATGCATTGCGTACACTTTAATTAATACAAAACAGGCTCTACATACACTAACATACTGAGTGTTCTACATACCTTGTTAGCGTTCCGAGTCTTTGTAAATATCTCTCTTACACCTTTACTGTTTAAACGGTTCTATGGTATGAGCATACGGTTTGAATGTATGGCAAGGCATCCTTATATACGTAGATACCTGTAACATGTGGTATCCTGCCGCCAATTGGTGTTCCTGTGTAAATTATTACATGCACATCAGCTGTGCAGCTACTCCATTTGCCAATTACATGGCAACAGTGGGGTATAATTGAATTCTCCGCTTGGGCGTTGCCCTTTTGCCCTTCCTTCAGAGAGACGGCCTGTATGTGTTTTGTTGTGAGGAATTGCTACTGCTATTTGGAGAGACATGGATATTTTGAATTCATATCCCCCGTGGATTGCGTGTGATGGCTAGAGTATGTGATTCTACATGTGA
The DNA here is from genome assembly GCF_019279795.1 of Protopterus annectens. NCBI lineage: Eukaryota > Metazoa > Chordata > Ceratodontiformes > Protopteridae > Protopterus > Protopterus annectens. Next base: position 198,294,725 of record NC_056725.1, on the reverse strand, counting down.
GTGTACCTGTCATCTCAACCGTCTGATAAGGGACTATTGCAAACAAAACCTGTAACATCGCCGTCTGTTCCATTATACAACAGCTATGATTTCACATGGCGCCATTACAAATGTGTCTCACAAGGTATGTTAATGCTTCTGCAGATTTAATTGAGTGAGTGGATGTTTGTGATGTTATTACAGTCTGTATTGAAATTGTTTCAGGTGTGGGGGAGATATAGGTGGGTGTACATAGCATATACAGGTTTGTGGGGACTGCATTTTTACATATTCCATATATGCGTGTGGGCTCCTTCCCTAATTGAAGATCTCTCATTAATAGACTAAAACTATGGCTGTTGCAGGCTTATACATTGAGCCATTGTTAATTGGTTCCTATATAGCATGCAGGTGAGGTTGATACTTCAATACCTCTGGAAATACATCGATATGTAAGGGAATGTTACTAAATGACAGCTGTCTCGTGTATTTCTGTCACAGATATTTGCACTCATTGCAGTTGTGTTGGTGACTGGACCTCTTTGGCATGGGTTGTCACCTTTTTAAATGGCCATAGAGTGACATTTGCAGGACACACATTGGTGTTTACAGGCCGACACATACCCACGGTCAGTACACAGGATAGAACATACTTTTATCCTAAATACATACTTATTCTTGTAGCACTTTAGCTACTTATCATGTTTCATGTAACATTTACGTATTCTAGATACAGGAATAACTATTTAATGCAACTATTACATAATATATGGGACATAATTATGTCCTACAATCTCGGACATTTGCCCTTTTTAATGTTTGTTGTCAGGAAATAACTGCCCAGGGAGGGGCTGTCCCTCTTAAAGTGGGACAGGTGGTAACCGTATGCCTACGGCCAGCTATGACCACACCTACCGTAATGATCTACCTCCGAGTTAGCACTAACAGACACACGATGCAAACACACACACATTACAGTCCCACAGAAACGCACACGGCACCCTCAACACATACTTACACAAACTACAGCAATCACAAACACAGTTGAACACAGTACCTACCTGGACCTCAGCACTGGCAGCGATAACTAAATTTCCCTTAACATTGTGATAATATTACTCGCGGTTCTAGTGTTTCGCTAATGTGGTCTTTCGGTCTTTAAGCCTCGTTATTGCATGTGTCGGTATGTGAAACATTCGATAATTGGCAGTATCCTATTTATTTGTACCTCCATGGTTGTGTACATGTCGTTGACCTATCTATATATTTGCAGATATAGGTGAATCCGTACATATCAACATATATCTCTCTATCACCCTTTCTATCTCTATTTCATATATATACATATATATATATATATATATATATATATATATATATAATATATATATATGTGTGTAGGTTCATATGTAGGTACTAGGCTATTGGCTCTAGGGCCTATATAAGCCTAGCCAAATGTACCCTGGCTTTTGCCACCCAAGAAAATTATTTTCCTGTGCCACTGTCGAGCAGAGTCACAGAAGTGATCCACGGGGTGAATTTCCTATCTCTCATCCAATCATCAAGATTTTTCTTGAAGAGTGCTAATAAGGAGCTTTGTTTGATATAGACAGGAAGTTTGTTCCAGAGTATGGGAAGTCTCTGGGACAGGAATCTATCCCTCCAGCTTGTTCTGTTTATTGTGGTGATGAGGTTTAGGTCCCTAGAGCATGTAGCTTGTAGGGATTGGGATTTCTTTAAGTGGAGCATGTCTAAAAGCTCTGGGTTTGACATAGCTTTGTGTGTTAGGCAGAGATCGCCTCTGAGTAGGCGATATGCAATGGAGTAAACCTGTAGTTTTTGGAGACAGTCTGCATAGGGCATCTCTTTGAGAACCGTAATCCTCTTTGTGAGGTATTTCTGTGGCATTTCCAGTTATTGTAGATGTCTTGTGAGGACATACCAAAAGGGGCATTGTACTCTATAATGGGTCTAATGAGTGACGAGTAGAGGGGAACAATGACCTCTTTTTTCCTGGATGAGAAACCTTTTGTGATGAGGTGTGCCACATAGAAGGATTTCCTGACTACTGTGGCGATGTGATTATCAAAGGAGATACTACTGTCCACCTGTGTCCCAAGGTCTCTTATCACACTTTCGGTGTTAAGTAGACTACCATCTATGTGGTAGTTCATGGGTACTGAGTTTTTACCAAAAGGGATGACAATGCACTTTTTGGCATTGAGCTTGAGGCTGTGGCTTTGACACCAGGCATCTGAATCAGCGAGGCCCTTTTGTAGGATGTCCACATATTTTGGAGTTTTGATTATGGCTCCTAGTTTGCAGTCATCTGCAAACTTCATTAGCCATAGACCTTCTGTGTTGGCCTGTACTTCAGAGAAGTAGATACCAAACAGGAGAGGACCCAGGACTGAACCCTGTGGTACTCCACTTGTCACTGGTCTGAAATTGGATTTGGAGTCTGCGACTTTCACAGTGTAGGTTCTGTCATTGATCCAGTTGGCAACCCATCTTGTGACATAGGGATTTATACCTAGTTTATTGAGTTTATCTATAATTCCAGAGTGGGGGATGGTGTTGAAAGCCTTGGTGAGATCTAGATAGGCTGTGTGAACCACCTTACCCTCATCTACAGCTTTGGTAACTACTTCAAAGAAGTCTATCAGGTTTAGGGGACATGATCTGCCTTTTACAAACCCGAACTGGGTGGGGTCCTGAGTTTGGAGATTACCAGTGTCATTGTTTATAAGTTCCATGATGATACGCTCCATAGCCTTGCAGACCAGGCTCATTAGGCTAATGGGGCGGTAGTTTCCGGGGTCTGTGGTGGCTCCCCCTTTGTGGAGTGGGACAACTGTTGCTGTGCGCCATTCAGTGGGCACATAGCCTGAGGTGAGGCTATGATTGAATATGGTACTTAGGTGGGGTGCCAGTTCATTCTGTAGTTCATGTAGAACACAGCCTGGGATGTCGTCAGGTCCCATGGATGCTGTGTTCTTGGCTTTGGATAGTGTGTTTTTTACCTGTGCAGCTGTGATTACAGGAACTTTGCATTCTTCTGGTATAGGGATGGGCCTTTTAGGGGATGACAGAGGGGTAAAGTTAGCACTGAGCCTATCTGCCAGGATGTTGGCAATATCAGTTGATTCTGTATATTTAGTGCCATTGTGCTGTAACTCAGAGCAGATCTGAGTGTTGCCATTGAGATTCTTGACATAGCTATAGACTGCATCGTGGTTGTCTTTAGAGTCAGTGGCGATTTTGTTTTCATAACTAGCTTTGGAGGATTTTATGAGGGATCTCAGCTTCTTACTGAGGCTGACCAGGGAGTTTCTCCAATCATGGGATTTTACTTTTTTTTGCAACAGTTTCTTTCTTCTGTTGTAGAGTTTGTTTATGGCAGGGGACCACCAGATTGGCTTCCTTTTTTGGAGGATAGCATCTTGGTTCTGTTAGGGATTGCACAATCCATGCACTCGTGTAAGTGCTTATAAAGTTCATTTGTGTAGGATTCAGCAGTCATACCTCTATTGTCCATCAGCATGGGTGTTGTAAAGTTTGCCACTTCTGTTTTAAGAAGCATGAAGTTGGCTTTGGAGAAATTTTTTACTGTGGTTTCCCTAATGGGGGGTGGGGGAGGGATGTGGATGTCTAAGGTTATTAGCTTGTGGTCGGATCTGACCAACGAGGAATTGACCTCTGATGTGGAGCACCGGTTGCCCGTGTTGGTAATAACCAGGTCTAGGATATTGCTGCGCCTGGTAGGGGTGTGGATAAGCTGATCCATGGCATTGGAATTTATGAATTCCACAAAACGTTGAGCACAAAAGTTGGTACATGAGTAGTTTTCCCAGTTAATGGTAGGGTAGTTGAAATCGCCCATTATTAAGGTATTAGGCTGTACTCTAATATTTTCCAGTGTTTTAAGAAATGAGGAGTGGGAATCCTGGGGCATGGTAGGGGATCTGTAGCAAGCTAAAATTTGGATTGCGGTCTTGCCCAGAGTTAGTTGCACTAGGATAATTTTGGATGCATTATGCTGAGCAACTAGCCTGGAGGTGTTGATATCCTTAATGAATATGGACACACCTCAGCCTTTAGTGTTTTGGTCCAGGTTAGGTGGCCGAAAGGTGTGGTATGAATTATAGCCTGGTAATGCAGGGGTACTCTCTGGAGCCTTGAACCAGGCCTCTGTCACTGCACAGATGTTGATGTTCTCCATTTTAAGGAGTGCCTCGAGAGAGTGCATTTTGTAGTTTAGAATTCTAGCACTGAGTAGCAATACCCTCAGATTCTTCTTGCCTGTACCTGTTAGGGTGGTGAATTTGTCATTTTAACCTTGCCTAAAAAAAGCACTATAGGGGTGGCTAGAGCCTTAGCCAGTATCCGGAATCCCAGGGATGACAGGTGCAGGCCATCTCTGGCAAAGCATCGTGGCTTGTCAATCATGTCATACCAGGCAGACAGATACTGGACCCCCTTAGAATGACACCAGAAACTTAGCCAATTGTTGAAGTCAATCATTTTGTCCTTGTACTGTGGTATCATTCTGGGTGATGGCAGGATGCTACTCAGGGCTAGGGTCATACCTGCCTGGGCTACAAGATCAGACAGCTCCTCCATGTCCCTTTTCATATAGTCCAAAGAGGTACGTCTCAGGTCATTCACACCAACATGGACAATGACAGAGTCATATTTGTACTTGTGAAGTAACCTGAGTGCATTCGTTATGTGGCGGATCCTGGCACCCATCAGGCAGCTGACAGTAACTTTCTCCTTGTTTAGCCTGGTGAGTGGAACATCAGTTTGCCTGATTATAGAGCCACATGTGACTAGAGTGTTGGGTATGTTGTTATGCCTTATGGGCTGTGGTTGAGCGGCACACTGAGTTTGTGGGCTATGTGTCATTTGGATTGTGCTGGGGGGGTGGAGGTTGCTTGTGTTTCTGCTTTGGAGGTCCCTGTTGCTTGGGCATGTTTTTACTGAGAGCCTCCACGAATGTAGGTGTGTGTTTTGTGTTTCTATGTGTGTGTTTTGGTGGTGTAGGTTTTGAGGGACTATGTGCTAAGTGTGGTGTGGGTGCAAGTGTTTACCTTCTCCTCTTGACTGTCTAGTCCGGTCTTGGGTGAAGAGAACTTTGCATCCAGTTTGGCTATATAAGTGCATCTCTCACAGGTTGTAGTGTTGGGTGGTAGGAGGAGAGAGTTGTCTGTGTACATGCGGCAATTACTGCATTGCCCCAAGATGCCCAGATTCATCAGGTAGACAAGAGAAAACACTGGGAGCTGACCCTTAGACATGCCTAAATAGGTGCTTATCTGTTAAGTACTAGAAATTGTTTTCCTCTAGACAGTGAGGAAAGTTGAGTGCTGTAGTAATTTGTAGCTTATTTACTGCTTATAATAAGTTCTGAACAAGTGCTGAAACAAAAAAATGGCTAGTTCTAAGAAACAAAATTAAGCTAGATAGCTTCCCTCCAACACAGAAAGGCTTGGGGGCCTAGAAGCCTACAAATAGTCCTGGACACAGCAAATTTATATCCAGGCTAGACTACCCACAGGAAAGGCAGGAAACAAGCTTAGAATTTTTTTTTTTGTAGTGGAAAGAGAGAAAGGTGTAGCAGAAACTAAGTTGATTGGCCTTCTCAAATGTTCTCCCTGTACTGGGTAGAATGAGGTAATGACACCTTCTCAAATGTTCTCCCTGTACTGGGTAGAATGAGGTAATGACACTAGACTGGGAGGAGGGTCCCAGATCAAATTTACACTAGGGGCGGGCAACTGTAAAGCAACCAACTATAAAAACACCATACCAACAGGGAGGGAGGGAGGGTAGGAAACAAACTGATATAGAGAGTGAGAGGGAGAACACACCTTTCGTTGTGTACATGGCGGTGTATAATGTTTCCTGTACTCCGCGCATTTGAGTTTTAACCTGCCACAATACACAACTGCCGTTGGTACATCTCGGGTAGCTTAGTGTTAGGTGATTGTGTACATGATTGCGTGTTCTACTCCTGGCAGTGGTTGTTTTACCCTTCAGAGCAGGCACTATTAGTACAGGGGTGAATAATGCTAGTTTCACCTATTCTGGACATCGCTGACTGTGATCTGCACGATATACAGCAAAGCTTAGCCCTGTTTTGCGCATATCCATATAGTCATGTTTAAACAACGCTTACCAGCACATGCCAATGCATAAACCCGCTAACGTGCTAAACCTGATCTGATGACCTGCATCCAACATCCATTATTCGTGCCTCCAGGATTATGTAACGTCCCTTGCAGGAAGTGGAACCAGGAACATGCACGACAGTCAGTGCATTTACCACTTGGGCATCTGGGATTTGTACATGTGTTATGGTGTTTTGTATGTGGACTGTACTATGGCTGTTACTCCATACTGCAATCAAATGTGTAACTCAGTTAGTTTACATATGGATGAGACCTATTAATGGTATGTCCAAGTGATGTTTAATGGATGTGCTCCAGCATTGGGAATGTATGTCACAGTGAGCCACACATTATAATGTGCTACACCATCACACAACCATAGGTGGAGCATGCTGGGGTGACAGATACCTGTCATGGGTACTCCCCATGCTTTGCCACTACATCCCTGATTACATTATATGGAGCCCCTCATTAACACATCAGGGAATCCATGCAGAGTGTGTGGGGAACAGTGATTACACACATGGATCCCACAATTGGCTCTGCTCCACTGAGGGACAGTTGGTTAATCAATGTGGTGGTGACAGCAGACACTGTTTGCCTTGTTTGATGAATGGCATCTGACAATCGGGCATGTAACTACCCATGTACCTAGAAACCTATACATACATTATCAACATATGCTGTTAGGTGCGTGTACTGTTCAGGTGTTGACATTCCTTGTTCCAATAGCTGTTGTGTGTGCAATGGTTGAGGGCTGCCTATGTAGGATTCACACAGTAGGCCACCTATACATTACAATTTACAGGTGGTCGTGTGTGTGTGTGTGTGTGTGTGTGTGTGTGTGTGTGTGTGTGTGTGTGCCATCCAGTTTACTGTGTGTGCAGGTGGAGAGGTGTGTCAGTCCGTAGGGGCCTACACTGTCAGTGTATGTGCTATACTTTCCATCTTTGCCAAGGCGTGGGCATATTGGGCATGCCTCCGTCTGCCTACTGGGGCTGGCACAGGGTGTTCGTGGTCTGAATCCCTCTGTGCCTGTGATGGCCTTGGCAATTGCGGTGGGCGGTGAGGGCCTCCACCATTATGTCCCTGCTGCAGCTGTTTCCACAGGATTATATTATGTAGCATGGCACATACTATGAAGATGTGGTCACATGTGCCTTTGAGTACTGCAAGGCTCCACCAGATATGTCCAAGCAACAGAACTGAGTTTTCAGCATCCCAAACGCACGCTCTATGATGATTCTGGTTTGTGCGTGTGCCTCATTATGGCATTCTTGCATGGGTGTGCATTTCTGATGGGAGTCATCATCCATGGCTCCAGTGCATAGCCAGCATCCCCCACAAGGTGGCCATGTGGGATGTCCCCCCTGACAAAGACCCGATACAGGTGTGAGGCATGCCAGATGTGGGAGTCATGGTAGCTTCCATGGCTGCCAGCACACACATCCATGATAATGCCCTGGGCATTGCACATGACCTGGCAGTTGATGGAGTGGTATCCCTTGCGGTTTATGTAGCGCCTACCATGATCACCAGGTGGTGACTTGATATGTATGTGCATGCAGTCTATCGCACCCAGTACCTCCGGGTAGTGTGCCACATGGTGGAAGAGACGCATATTGCTGGCCAACTCCTCCTGAGTTCGGGGGAAGTATATATGCTCATTGGCATGTGGTAACATGGCATCCAGGAACTGGTGTAGTACCCTGGATGCTGATGCCTGTGAGATCCCCATTATATCTCCAGTTGGCCTTTGATAGGTACCTGTGGCTAGTATTCTCAAGCTTACATATAACACATATCTTCGTGTCCACTGGGATGGGTTCCCCTCTGTTGTTTCTGGATCTCAGGCGTGGCCGGCACAGCTCATCTATTTGCTGTAAGATGTCCCTGTCCCCCCTGTAATGCTCTACTATCTCCAGATCATTTAGTCCCTGGTAGGTTACCCTTGGTCTGAACACTCTTCTCCTCCTCCGGGGCCTGCGGTGGTTGTCAGCATCATCCTCCACAACACCTTCAGTCTCTAAGACATGGTGATGAATCACAGCTATGGCAGCTCCTAACATTAACATTGTAAAAGTTCCCCATCTGTTTACACCGATGGTGCAGTGTTTGGAAATACACAGGTGTGTGTGAGGTGCCTTCACACTTTATACTATTGTGCTTTGAACACTGATGATGTCATAGGGTGTGTATGTACAATCGGAGCTACAGGGTATCTTATGTGTTTTACCACAGGTACTGCTATTGTGGTGCCTTTGGTGTTGAATTACATTTAGCTGCCGTGGATTACCTCTTGCCCTTCCCTTAACATTTCTTAACGTTTCCCCTCCCATTTTCTGGCATGCATCCAGCAGCCTGCTTTCTTTTGTACTTTCCAAAACCTGGCTTATCTTGCGAAATGTGTTCTATGGCCAATCTACTGCAGGTTTGCTTTGCTCTGCTATGACAGTTCTCTTTTATTTGCAATCCGACACCTCCCCTATCCTGTTCTGCAGGTTGCTGCGAGCAGACTTGTTAGCTGCCGTCGATTGCCCACTGTGAGTTAATAGGTGTTAATTGCTCAGTTGTACTCCAATTACCCTACTGCGGCATTTCCTTATTTTCTTCCCCTAACCTTCCTGTTTGAGCTATGGTGTGCGGCGCATGCGTCCGCTTTCCGGGTTTCGGGCACATTTTCATCCATGTACACATGCGCTTTCGGGCACCATATGTGCTCTCAGCTAAACGATGCTATACCTACATCCCCACCTCTATCCTGCAGCTTTGCTTAGCAACGGGCAGCCCAGATTTGCATTGCTCCAATGTGTTTACAGCTACGGTGGCACACCCCAATGCTGATGTCATGTATACATCCAAGCCACTCCTCGGTGTTGTAGCGCTGCGCCGTATGGTACATCGTTAGTCTGGCAGGACGTTTGCAATTCACTATTACTTGCCTCATTTGCATTGCATTGACTACTAATTCATAGTTACCATGCCGAACACTGTCACAGACCCTTAGCAACCCTTGCAGCTTGGTTGTGGTGTACCGTGCATACCATTGAGTATTATGGTGAAATCATGATTTGTATTACATTGCAATTTTATGACATTTATATATATTTTCCTTGTGTTCCCATTTGCGCACATGTGCCCTGCGGTTGTACTTTGCGTTACTGTGGACATGACACTAAATGTTGTTTTTTAGGTGTTGTGCATCTTTTCTTATGCCACTGCCTGTATATTTAGCCATTGGCATATGTTAACTTTGTAATACATGAGTCTGGTCCGCTTTCGTAGCTCCGATGTTCTGTTTGGCAAAATGTAAACCGTTTTTTTTTTTTTGGTTTACATTTCTGTGGGCTTACGCTACGCCTGCACCACTTAATGAATTGCTATGTACCTTCATTTTCATGGTGCAGTACTGCGCATGGGGTGATTAGCATACCTGAGCCGAGGGCTGCGCAGATCTGGCGTACGCTGGTAGTACACATGAAATCGGATCATACCTGAATCGCTCGGCAGCCATATTTGGCATTATGCCACCTATGCTACGCCTGTGCCTGGTTCAAGCTTCATGAATCCCGGGGACCATTAAAAATACACACTTACAAATACAAATACACACTTGAAGCTTGGCAAACTCTATAGATACAAGCATTTTATGGACAACCCCACAAAAAAAAAAAAAAAAAAAAAAAAACACTTGCCAATGCTCACTTGATCTCCTCCCTCTTGAATGGGGCCCCCATCCTCACTAACCTCCACATGACTCTCAAAAACAAGCTCTAATCATGTTTCTAAAAAAAGTTTAATTTGCAACTGGCTTATCTTATCACATGCATCACTGTTATGCCCTCAATGAATTAAATTAGCTAGATTTCCCCCAATATCTCAGTTATGTACAACTAACTCAAGTACACAAAATAATACACAAGGGCAAGTAGACTAAGCACTGGAGATAGTATATTCCATAGGGAGATGGAAGAGATGGCATTAGACTTTAGCAAGAGGGGCTATGATAGTAGTATTATTGAACAGTCTAAGAGTAAAGTGATACATTTGAGAGATAGTACAGCCAAGCCCTATTTGTTGGGGGTAAATGATGACTTCAGTAATACTGAATTAGCAAGCTCAAGGTCTACTGATGTGATTAATTATGTGATGAAGTACAATAGGCATACAGATATTGTAGAGAATATTATTAGGAAAAACTGGACTATTTTAACATCTAACCAGGAAATTCATTAGATAGTAGGACAGAGATCAAGATTTACGTTTAATAAAGAAAGTAATCTTAAACAGCTTTTGTGTTATAAAGATGTTAATAAAAGTAAAGTTATTAAGATCTCCATAAGTAAATCAGGGATAATACCCTGTTTGAATTGTATACACTCCACTGATATTAATACTGATATCTCTGTTACACATCCATTTAGTAAAGTGCTTAAATTTATGGCCAGGGGTATATGTAGTATGGCAAGTGTGATCTGTCTTGCCAATTGCATCCAATGTAGTTGTTTTTATATTGGAAAGATGAATAAAAAACTAAAAGAAAGAATTAGTTCTCATTTATCAGATGTTCGAAGAAGTATTCTAACAAATGCATTGGCTAAACATGTATCTGTTAACGGGCCACTGCATAAATTTAAGTTTAGAATTTTACAAGTGGTGTATGAAAATCCCAGTGGTGGTGATATTATAAACAAAACCGAATGGATGGAATATAGGTGGATAAATTATTTTCAAGTAGATAGCTTGCCTGGGCTTAACACTAGCATTAGTATTAAACCAATTTTAAAAGATAGACATGATTTAATATAAGTTGCCAAGCTGGCTGTGTTTTAAGTAATTGATTTGTTAAGTACAATTGTTTTATATATTTTCATTTTTTATATTTATTTTGATGTTATGTGTATTTTCATAAGAAAGGGGACTTTAAATGTAATTTAAATGTAATGAGTTCTAATTAATTAAGAGTGTGAGCAGATTGGTTGTATGGTTTTATAAAAGATCATATCTAGGATGTTGTTTTTATGCACTGAAGAAGAATTATACATGAAAGCTTTGTGTGATCATTAAAACCATTGTGCGTTGGACTTCCTGTTTTTTGGTTTTATTTTCTACTTTTCTTCTCAAAGTCCTTTGGCTTATAAGGTGTTTGTTTTGTGTTGAATATACAAGTCTGACAGTTGCCCAGCATTAAACCAATCTTACAGCTGTATAACCCATCCAGAAATCACTGCTCCACTGATAAACAGTTTTTAGAAGTATATAAACCTAACACAAGAGCTGATCAAAGCCTCTACCCCTTTACAATTGCAAAATTATGGAATACCCTACTCTCAAATATCACTATCTTAGACTCCTTTAAGACTTACAAACTCACTCTAAAAAATCACTTTTTTTACACTTGCACCTGTCCTTAAGACTAACATACGCTATGCTATCTCTTAACTATATAGCTCATACTACCTGTTTTAACTCCTTCCAGCCAGCTCCTCACCTCCCTTCACCTCTCACTCTCACTTACAACCCACCACCTAGTATCTCCCATTCCCTTACCCAAACTCACTACTTAGTATCTTCATTTTTCTCCTCTTTTCCAACTTCTACATCTCAAGCTCTATATATTTGTACTTACATATCTCCCCTCTTATCATTTCTCTCTCAATGCTACTTTTCTTAACCATCACTCTCCATCTGTCTTAGTAATCCTACACTTAAACCTTTTGCTCTCTAAATTCTGCAATGCTAACTACAAATTATACCTATAATGACTTAATACAACTTCCTACAAATATAATTCTGCCTCATATCCTAGATAGACTTGTCCTTAAACCGTTATTCTATTTACAGATTAAGCTGCATTATGTCTGTAACTGTATATAATAATGTATTAAAGTTAAACTGTATTTTTCTATTATAGAATGTAGTGTGTAAACACAACTTTAAATTGTCAAAATGTATGTGCTTTGGGTGAAGCTTTTCTCCTCTGGCCTCTGCTGAAAATGGTTTTCTGACCTAGTCAAACTTTCCCAGTCAATAGATGTCAATAAATAAATAAATAATAACTAGATCCAAAAGATTTATGGATGAAGTATTTAGAGAAATATTCTGAAGTTAGGTCAGACAGCAGCAAATCAACCAGTACTTACTGAAAAGAAAGAATTAGCTTTGTGAAGAATGATGAAAAGTGGGAATTCGCCTGATTGGCTACTGCCTGGCTACAACTAGTGCCGGTCTAACCACAGCTTCACTCTGCTGGGATACAATGCTCCTTTGATACTGCTCTCACCAGAAGCAAAACAGTAGCACCAACCCAGGATTAAAGGAGTTACAGGCTCTTTGGTGATCAACAGTTTTGTTCTACATGATGCAAGGGGTCTGTAGGCTTATCATAGATTTTTATTGATGGATGCCTTAATAGCAACCAGATTGATCAGGAAGATCACACACAGACACTCACTTCCCAGTCAGAGATAGTGAGGTAGCAATGCCATCTGCTCCTTCTCCCACCAGGAGCAAAATATAAGCACAAATTCCAAGATGGCACTTATGAAACAGTTATCAGGCTTTTTGGTGATAAAGCATTCTCCAGGAAATAATGTCCCTATGGTCATTCTCACACCAGGATCAAAACACAACCACTACTTCCAAGATGACTACTGAAAGGAAGAATGTGGGCTCTCCAATAATTGGTGGTCTTGGACTAGTTTAATATCCTAAGCATTTCAGTGTACACTATGCAGTTAGATATGAAAGAGGGGACGATTCGTGTTTTAGTAATCTAAGGCAAGAGCCACTAATTTTAAAATGGCAAGATAGACTAGAAAGGGGTGTACATTTAGTATTCTGGCAATATAGAATACAGTGGAATGGCCAATAAATTTAAATAGGGGAAGGGGAGTGACTTCACAAAATGATAAGTCTGTGATTACTGACAATAGCCAATGAAACAGGATGTTGAAGGAAATATGTGGTCAAATTAACATAAGGTGCATGCACTTAGACACTTGAGTTTAAAAGCACAACAGCACATGGAAGGTTTAATTCCCAGCTCCACCCTCAGTTCACAGGTAATTAACTCTAATTGACCTGTTATATGTGAAACTCACAAGAGAGACGGCTGTGGTCTCTTTCTTAGTATAGATATGCAGTTGAAAACAGAAAACAAATAAAACTCAGTGTAAAGATAGTACACCACAAAATATAAAATAGACGGCAATGAAGCAATACAAAATACAAGAAAGCAAACACAAACTGACCTTTCTCTCACAGCAGTCTATGGCAAAGTCTGAGTGAGCTGCATGAAAAGTTGTATTTTACCCCTTAAATAGAAGGTTTTGTTTCTAGCTTCATCATCACTTCACAGGTAATTAACCTTAATTGACCTGTTCTAATTTCTGTGAAATTCAGAAGAGACACAGCTGCTCTTTCTTAAATTAAATATGCAGTAGAAAGCAGAATGCAAGTATAACACAGTGTAAAGAAAATACACCACAATATACAAAACTGAAAAAGGCAGTGAAGCAATAAAAAACAGAAGAAAGCAAAACCAAACTTACCTTTCCCTCATAACAAGCTATAGCAGAGTCTGAATGAGCTTTTCCTGTGATTTCATTCATCTTTCAACACACCCCCCACCTGTGCAAGAGATGGTGACTGTGCATTGGCATGCATAGCATGAGTATGACAATCTATGTATTATTGTTTCCCTTCTGTCTGTGTTGTGGCTCAGCGACAAAACACTGCTGCTTTATTAGTAGTGCAATGCATTTCGCCTGTCTCTGCTTCAGCTGCTGCACTGCTACCTGGGGGTTGCATTTAGGGGGTTATCAACCAGGGCTATAGCACATATCTGACATCACCTGCAACATGTAATATGCATCATATTGCACATGGCTTACTCCCTGCTTGCATGACACTTGAATATATAGTTCTGTAAATCCGGCATGTGAGGCACTTACCATACTGGCAAGGTGCCCTGAAGGAAGTTCCCTTGCAAGGGATCATTCATATTAATTGGATGCATGCTAAAGGTGTGAATTGTGTGAACAGCACATTGTTGATCTACACATCTACACAGACCCTGTCAGTACATTTTTGTAACATGCTTGTATGCCCTATAACACGGGTAATTCTTTCGGCAAGCATTTTGTGCACATGTTTTTATATTGGCAAAGCAAAAGATATTTTAAAAGAAATTTTTAGTCAACCACAACCTTTTTCTGTACTCACTGAACTCCAAAGTATTTGATTAGTGAAATTTTCTGGTCTCTGTCTTATCTTTCTAATTAATCATTTTCAAGTTAAGCTTATTTTTGCATTGTTCTTAAGTTCATAAGTTATTCATAAGTTCACATGTTGTTTATCAACATTAAGGCTATCTTATATCTATTCACACTGACTCCAAGACTTCTGGATCAAACACTTTGACCCCAGCCCATGAATCAAGTTGTGCTGAAAGAATTCTATGTTTTTACTGTCTGTCATGAAGTAGTAATTTATTCTGTAATATCACCAATCTTTGTGCTAAGAAAAGATGACTCAATTGTGTCTTCATAGCACCTAGAGCAAACTTCATAGCCTAATGTCTTATTATTAAAGTAGAGTTATATTTTTTTATGTCCAAGATAACTTGTAAGCTACAGTTATGCTAATGAATGGTAACTAATTGATGTATTTTCATCTCTTATTGTAACTCTAATCTTTGTGAAGTAAAATCCTTTTTGTGAATTTTCATTGTACTCTCTCTCGAGATAATTTAACTAACCTGCCTTGTATATGCAAAAATGTTACTGTACTATAAGTTTGGCCTAGTAGTATATGTTTTATACGGTAATGTAAGACACAGTTTATTTCTTGAGCTAAGATTTATAAATATGTATCCCTTTGGAAGCTTAGCTTTATTATTTGTCAACAAGAGCCCCATAGAGCGTCCAGTCACACAGACACTTTTGTGCCTGTGTGACTGATGGTTTACATCTTCATCTTCTGCAACTGCGCGGAATTTAAATTCCAAAAAATGTTTGGACTATGGATGAATGTACAAGTGACAGGTAGATGTGTGTGTGTGTGTGTGTGTGTGTGTGTGTGTGTGTGTGTGTGTGTGTGTGTGTGTGTGTGTGTGTGTGTGTGTGTGTGTGTGTGTGTGTGTGTGTGTGTAAGAAGTAGGTAGTATGGTTGCCACCTTAATGCCCAAAGTGGGACATTGTACAAACGTCAGATTTTGCAGGGCAAAACATATCCACAGACAGTACAAAGGACAGAACTTCACTTTTTTGCCTAAATAAAAGCTTATTCTTGTAGCATTTTAGTTGCTTATTCTGTTTCCTATACAATTTAGGTGTTTCAGATGCAGAATAACTGTTTCATGCAACTATTACATAAAATATAGGAAATATCTTTGTCCTAAAATCTCAGGACATTTGCCATTTTTTTAATTTTTTTGCAGGACACAACTGCACAAAGTGGGACTGTCCCTCGCAAAGTGGTGACTGTAACACTAAAAAAGTAATTTACAGGGCACAGTGCAATGAATGTGATGCATTCTATGTGGGCAAGACTGTAAATAAACTCAAGCGAAGGATTTCATGTCATCTGTCAGAAATCCGCTCGGGATGTAAAAATAATGCACTAGCCAGACACCTTTCTCTTCATAAAAGACACACAGGTTTTATGTTCCAGATCCTGGATCGCATAGACATGGGTGATCTTGAAGGAGACATCCCGAATATTCTGGAGAAACATGAACTCATGTGGCAATTAAAGCTGAACTCTTCTAGAAAGCCTGGACTAAACTACTACTGTTCAATTAAAAGTGCACTGGAACTTAGAAAATTGCCACATTGTTTACATGACTAATTGTATTTTATTTTATTTTTTTCTACAAATTGGTTTTAAATACCATTTTAAATCATTTGAAATTTAAGTGTATATTTTGTTTCCATCATCATATATATATATATATATATATATATATATATATATATATATATATATATATATTTTTTTTTTTTTTTCTGGTTCTCTTTTTTCCACTTTATTCAAAATGATGGTAATAACAATACTAACTAATTATACAATTGTATAGGTTTTTAGGGTTCTTGTACACAGACCTGAAGAAGACTAGAAGGACTTAAGCGATCTTTGTTAACAATAGGTAGAAACTGATTTTTACATGCAAAATGTATATGTATATATTTATATATAATTTTTGATCGCAAAATGAACTAAGGTTGATATATTTCCAGCCATGTAGTATATTGCCTTGTATAAAATCTCAGACTTAATAATCTACTTAATAATTTGGTTAAATAAGATGTACTATTAAAGTACATTAGGGCTATATTTTATTATGACAGCTACTAGGTAGGGCAGGACCAGCTCGAATGTCACACTGATGGGGGAAGGGATGTGAATTTAACATGTGTACCAATAACACTTTGTTTTACAGCACAATAAACCACTCCCATGCCTGATAAAAAGTATATATATATTTAGAAAGCTTGTGAGGAAATTATTACTCTATTTTTGTTTTACTTGGATCACTTGTCTGTGTACTTAATAAAGGATTTTCGACTGGAAACAGACTGCCTGCCTTGTTTGGATTACTTTCAAATACTTAGTAATGCTGTAGAATTATATATTTTCTATTATTTCTTTTTGACTTGATGAGTTTACGTTCGCTACTTCTACTACTATTGTCTGATCTGATTAATATACAGTGATTAACTAGAAATATATGGACTGAAAATCTTCCACACAGAGAAGTTTCTTACACTGTTTTGTTTTTAGACCCACTACACTTTAGTGGGTTGTTTTGAGACTTTGGGTATACCACGGAGATTACTTGTTTTTTGTAGATTTGTATTTTAAGGGTGTGGGGTGCTGCACTCCTGAGTATGTTCTCTTTTGTATGAGATGCCTAGTAACTATGAACCTGTTGTTCAGCTTGCCACCCATTCCTTATTGCAATATACCAGCTTACCATTTTTTTAATTTAATATAGGCAATTTATTATTTAAAGGCAGCAGGCACTGAATTTGTAGATAAAACATTGAAATATAAAGTTGTTTTCGAACAACAGCCTCTTCATTAGTTTCAGATTTCTTTAATGTAGAATTATTCAGATGTCTTATTTCTGCAGAGATTGTGTATATTGACTGACATTGGTGGACTGAAAATGACAGAAGTTTGAGTGGCCTTTGATGGCTGAAATGTTCTGAATTGGGCAGTTTGTCATTATTAGTCCATATGTTTTGCTTCATTGCTTATTGGGAAAAAAATGTTCAAAACTATAATTTTAAAACACTCTAACAAGAGATGCTGTATTATAAAAAGGATATATATCAATTATTATATATTATAATTAATACAGTCAGGAAGGTGGATCAAAGAACTTTTGCATGGTCATAAAAATGTGTGCAAGGGGCCTATGATTTAAAAACAGCCCAAAGGTAAACTTAATCTGCAACTGGCCAGATGCATTTTCTTTGAACGTGGGTTTCAATACTGTTTCAGTGAATGTGAATTTCAAAGGTAGAGAAGTTTTAATGCTAAGTCTGTTTTTAATGTAAGACTATTGCTTTGTTTAGCAAATGTCTATCAGTGTCTGTGCTATAAAATTTGAAATAAAAATTGTAAATTAAATCCAAATATCTGTAATCATTGTAGAAGTAACGCATAAAACAGTATGCACACTGAGAGTTTTGAACAGTGTTTATGGCAACTGAGGAGAAATAGCCAAGTAATGGGACACTGAAATGGCTGTATGAAGGAGCTGAGTGGGGGTGGGGGGAGTGGTCTAGGTTTGCACACCTCTGCAAAAAATCCTGAGGGCTTGCCTGCTTATCAGTTGAGCATGTGTAGCAAAGGAAAGATTAGTATTTATTGTTATTCCCAAATCTTTATATTGGGTTAGCTCATTCAGTGACAAATAAACTGCAGTCTTTCCAAAATGCATTGTTACATTTCTTATAACTAAAATGTATACCCATTTTGTGTGCTCAGTCACCAACTGTTTCATATGAGACTTTACATTTTCAGTATAAAATTAATTTTGTACAATGAATGAGCCCAGTCTCATAGTCATTTCATAGTTATTTATCCAACAAGTCTTAGGTCTAGGAATGGAGGCAAACATAATATTATATAACATCAGTCCAAGAGTGGAACCTTGTCCAACTCCAAGAATGATAAAAAAAGAGTTGCAACATGTGCTCTTTATGCTTGCTGAATAGGGTCTATCCATTAACCATGACATGATCAGTTTTTACCAGGAATATATTGGCCTTAGCCTTAATTGGGCTTTGGTAGATTAGGGCTTTGGTAGATTACATGCACTGTCTTTTCTCACCACCGTAAACTTATTTTGTTTTTTCAACAGGGTTTTGTTATTATTATATCTTTAAGCAAATCCCATTTCTTTGAGTCTTATTAAATGCATTTGATAACTAACTTCAAAATATATACAAGTACAGCAGAACCACAAAAGTACCAATCACAGTAAAATATATAAGAAAAACAATAGAGATATTTGATGTAGTTTTTTTTTAATATTGTTAGTTAAGTGCTTTCATCTAAAGTGTTCCCATAGACTTCATCAGAACTAACAATAATTTCTGCCATTTAAATAGAACCTTCCTATGTCATGTGACTAAAATCTTACAATAAACAAATAAAGTTCAAACCTAGAAGAAGCAATTTATTGTTTAATAAGTAAGTTGCACTGCATTTACTTAACATCACATTACATCAAAGCAATAATAATATCCAGAAAGGTTTTGTTTTTGCATATAAAATTAATCGATGTTTTACAAATGCTGTCATTAAAAGTAGTCAATTCCATAAATGTTGCAACTGTGCTGTCTGAAGTTTTAAAACACTAGAAATAGAGGTACAATCATTCAAACTAGAAAAAAGTTGCATTTAATCTGAATTGCTTTATAAGTTCTTATTTTGTACCTTTCTTCCAAGTACTTCCATGCAATTGTTTGGAATGAGTTCCAAAATAGGAATCTGAAAGATGTATTTATTATTCTTATTTATTTATTTTATTTTACATTTGTTGACTGGGTTAGTCCTACTGAACTAAGTAGCCCTTTTTCAGCGTAGGTCTGGGGAGAAAAGCTCCACAGTTTTACAATTTTAGTGTTAACAGTGTCAGTGGGTTATGCTGTATACATACAATGAAATACATTTTATCAGAAAAAAAAATAATGGAGAAAAACATAGTAAGGATATATAAGAGGAATTATCTGATACAAACATTTTCAATAAATAGTAAAGAGAGTTAATAATGCATGAGTTATTTCATGAGATATGTCACATTAGAAATGGAGATAAGAGATGGAGATGAAGAGCAATACTTTGAACAGGTTTATGAGTGAAAACGTTTTGACATTTTGGTGCTTATGTATGAATTACTGGGCTGGATCAGGGATGATGAGTGCAGAGGCAGGACCAGTGAGTTTGGAGGTACTCTCTAGTGGCAGTTTTGAATTGATTTGGATGTTTGATGGACCTGATGTTTAGTGGTAATTTGCTCCATGATATGTTAGGATTGTAGCTGGAGAGGTTGCAGCCAACCTTAGTCTTAGGTTTGCATATTTGTAGTAGGTTAAGGTCAGAGCTGCGTAGGAACCTAATGGGGGAATATTGAGAGATGAGGGGAGATAGGCTAGGGCAGGATTTCAGGTATAGTATAGTGTGAATTATCTGTAGTTGAGAGAGTAGAAGCTGGTGATGTAATTCCAGCCAGTTTAGGTATCTTAGTGAAAGACAGTGATGCGATTTATAAGTTTGGTGAGCAGCCAATCTGGCAGCCATGTTATAGGTAGATTCTTGTTTAGTTAGTAGTGTGGAGTTAAGATTGGTAAGAATTTGGCAGCTATATATAACGCTAGGTAGGAGGTATGCATGACAGAGGGTTATCTTTGCTTTGTTAGTTAGACACATTTTGTTTCAATAAAGAAGGCCAAGTTTTTGGTGTGTCTTTTTGATGCAGTTGTTTATATATAGATCATACTTGAGCTGGTCATCTATCATTACTCATAGTAGTTTTGTAATAAGTTCAACATTAATGGGGGTATTATTGAGGGACAGTACAGAAAATGTAGATTTAAGGTGGGTGAAGTTTTTTCGGAGAAATGATAAGAGTTTTGTCTTTTTGGGTTAAGAATTAGCTGGTTGTCACAGAGCCAGGATTTGACTGTGTTAAATGATACTTGAGTTGCAGAGATAAGATTAGTGGGAGTATCTGTGATGGTGATGACGGTGGAGTCATCTGCATATTGTACAAGGGATGACTGGACAGGAGATGTAGAGTAGATTAGTGAATATATTGAATAGTAATGGGCCAAAGACAGATCTTTGGGGGACTCCCAGTTTGATAGGAAGAGGAGGGAAGAGAGTTGAGAGACATCTCACTGATTGTAGATGGTCAGTGAGATAGCTGGAAAACCAAATAGTAGTAGAGGCAGAAAAGTTTAGGTAAGACAGTTTGTTCAGAAGAAGAGGGTGAGATAATGTATCAAAGGCTCTTGAAAGGTCAAGGAAAAACAAACTTAAAAAAAAAATTCAAACAGGGGATATGTAAAACGGTCTGCATAAGGTGTTATTGGTATTTTTGTTCTCAATATCAAGTTTAGCCAAGAAGCAGCTTGTGAGGGGGGGGGGGCAGAATAGCCTCAGATTATGCCACTTTTTTAAGTTGCTTTCATCCACAGCATGTCTAGCCACCCCTTCCACCCCTTCCCACAAAAAGCAAAGAATCAGTTTTCAAATGTATTTCACATAAATGCACACTAGCCCAACCTTTACTGTCAGGTTTTAAACTGAACAAGTAATGAAAGAAAGTTGTTTTCATCCATAGCACAGCTCCTCCCCAGTAAGGAGTAAATATGTCTGGCAATTTATTTCACATAAATGCAGACTAGCCCATAATGCCATGCTTTAAACAGAGCCAATACTCCATATCATACAGACTTCTTAGGAGAGACTTGTGCTTGGCCTACAGAGCAACCCTAGACCCAAACCTAATGAACTTACAGCATAACCATAAATCAAATGGGTCCAGGGCTAATGATTCCAGGGACTTAAATATGGCCTGCAACTTAAATAGGACATACTGGAGAGACAGATTTATCTCCCAGTGATTGCCATGTCTTTGAACAGGCTACCCGTTCATGTTAAACAGAGCACCTCTATGACACCGTTCAAGAGGAACCTGGATGAGTGGATGGGGCACTGTAAATTCTTACCATGGATAGCACCCACAACCTTCCTGGACATGGACACTCATCACTAAATGCAGTGTTCGGTATTGACTAGCACCTCTACTGTATTACATTAGGTTGAAATGGCTAGGCTTAAAATGACCACCAGCTCTCTAGCCTAGCAATCTCCTATGATCCTATGATCCAAATGAAGAGGATCTAGTTACTTCCATCCACAGAACAGTTAACCCCTCAAACAGGTTGCTTGTTAACATATTACAAAACAGAGGAAATATTCCAAATTTACTTAACAGAAATACACACTAGCTCTTAATGCCAGACTTTAAACTGAACAGAGCGCATGTTGCATTCATATATATCATAGCCAGCCACCCCCCCAAAAAATCTAGATTTTGCCAGCATTAAAAAAGGACTCCTCTGTACCCACAGTCAGTTTAGTATACTTTTTAATACACACAATGGGTTTTCTGTTCACTGCCATCTCGATGAATCATGGGACAGCAGTGAACAGAAAACTCTAACATTATTTAATTAGGGTTATTTTTTTTTCTTTTAAGTATTGATACATTTCTATACTTAAATGAATAAATAAAAAGCATTCATACTGAATAAATTCACTGACTCATGTTGCATGTGTGCAAATGACAAGAACTATAAGTGAATAAAAGTAAATGCTCATGGTGCCTGATATTTAGCATTAAAAAATATTTTGTTTTTGACAAATGGTTAATCACTGGTTATATTCACCATGCAAGCTAATTAATATGTTAGCTTGTATACTAAACATGAAGTAACTTTGGATGGTCGTGGGCCCCCTGATGCTGTGGGCTCTGGGCCATCACCTGAGTCTCTCCCTTTACAGTATAGACAAACACACACACACACACACACACACACACACACACACACACACACACACACACACACACACACACACACACACACACACACACACACACATACACACACACACACACACACACACACACACACGCATGTGCACATGCATGCACACATGCACATACACAAACACACATACGTATATACATGTTTAATGAACTAGAGTATGCAGCCAAAATTTTGTAATACATGGGTGTAGCAAGTATGCAATCAAAACTGGTTGATTTTTGAAGAACTTTTTATTAACATGAACTCCATTTTTTTTTACTCAAATGATTTTTATTTTGATGAAATACAATAATTTAATACATTCACAACATTCAGTAACTGTTTACAGTATTTACATTAAGCCTGACACAAAGGATTCAGATAAAAACATTTGTAGTTAAATAATACGTTAATAATATAGACTATGCTAGAAAGAGTTTGTCTCCATCTGTAGTAGGATATCAATGAAATTTAAAACTTTCCTCCACGGACTATTAACCAATGGCTTAAAAAAAGTTCTTAACTCTTTAGTTTTTTTCTCCATTAGTATGCATTTCTTCAGTGATGATAGGAATTCCTCCATTGTCGGTGCTACATTAGAGTTCCATCTTCTAGGTATACATTTTCTGCCTATTGCTCACATTGTCCACAACAAATACATGTCATCTTTCTTCATATTATTACTATTAACAACATTCAATAAAATTAAAGACTTTGTCAAAACGAATATATCAGTATAGATAGCTTGAAGAAATTTGTTAATCTCATTCCAATATGATTTAATATTACTTCCAAAATGACAAATACTCAAAAACAAACTGTAGAATAAAAAATCCACCAAGCTATTCAACCTCTGCAACACACTTCTTTATTATTAAGTGTTTTTCCTCCAACTGAATCGTTGGACTTCCACAGATAAAATGAAATTTAAAATTTATGAATTTAAATACAGCTCTAAAAAGGTCAGGCGACCTACTCATTGCATATTTAAAGTAAAAAAGTAATTTAATTGTGAATCCATTAAATATATATTAAATTACATATATTATTTAAAACATTTTACAACCAGCCAACACAAGTGTTTTCCACAGAAAACTTATTCTTTTTAAACCAAATATATACTTATGTATAAGTGTATAAAGATATGAATATATGAATATATGTATATATACCTGTGTGAATCTAAACATATGCAAGACTAGATATTCAACATTTAAAGCATTTAAAGCATTTAAAATATTTAAGTCTGGTCAAAAAACAACATATACTCATTCCTCTGACCCCTTGTTATTCATATCTTTATATAAAATAACAATGCATAATAATAAAAATAATATATATATATATATATATATATATATATATATATATATATAGAAAGTAAGAAGAACTAGAATGCTTACATGCATATATACACATGTATAAAATCAAAATCATCTCTCTAAACTTTTTAATTTCAATAAGCACATAGTAGAACATTTATCAAAAAGACCAGGGTATGTATAGGCATTACGTCTTATTTGCCAAATTTGTTCTAATTTCTCTAATAATATAGAATGAGGGACACCTCTAAGAACATTGTTAACCTGGTCTATGACCTTAAACTTAAATTTATGTTCTGGGAAAATAGATATATGCCTTGCTAAAGCATTTTCTTCTTTATGTTTGATTATGCTATACAAGTGTTCATACACTCTATCCCTTAATCTACGATCTGTCTTCCCAATATAAAATGATGGGCAGACGACATTTTGCCACATAAACCACTGCCTTAGAATTGCAGTTAAATTTACATTTACTAGCTATTTTTAGACCATTAACAGTTATATTAATTCCTTGCTCCATTGTATTACAATAAGGGTCGTTACCACAGTGAGTTATACCTGTCTTTGTAGTAGATATCTTTTTCTCCTCTTTTTCTGTTTTAAATAATATATGTAATTTAATATATATTTAATGGATTCACAATTAAATTACTTTTTTACTTTAAATATGCAATGAGTAGGTCACTTGACCTTTTTAGAGCTGTATTTAAATTCATAAATTTAAAATTTTATTTTATCTGAGGAAGTCCAATGACTCATTTGGATGAAAAGCACTTAATAATAAAGAAGTGTGTTGCAGAGTTTCAATAGCTTGGTGGATTTTTTATTCTATAATTTAATATTAGTCCAGTCATAAAAAATATGAGACCAGTCAGCATTAGTGGGCAGATGATATCTCCAACATACTTTGCTGTTTGAAGAGTTCATTTCTGAGAGTTTTTCAGGTGTCAAAAAGGATCTGTTTAGAAATTTCCAATGAAACATCCTCCAGAATTGTAAGAAGTTAGTTTAACGGAAAATAAAATGTTTGTTTTATCTTCCATTGATAATGATACTTGAAACCCTTTAGTTAGGTATTGGCAGTAGGAATATTTAGGAGCTGTCTTATAGACAAAGTGTTATATGGATATGATAATTCATTCTTAACATTGATATTATTATATAGAATTCCAAAAATACAGTTTATAATTTTTGGTACGGTTTTGAAGGATGAGTTATGTATTATTCTACACAGATCCTTAGTGCATGCTGTGACACTCTGAAGAACCAGCCAGTCATTAGAGGATAGGCCATCGGTTGACAATATACTTTGTGTGTTCAAAGCTTGTTGGTTTTCAGTACATTGCATCCAAAAAATAGGTTATTATTTTCCATAAACCAAAAATCTCTCTATGTGTTTTATCAGGGAAATCCCTTGTAATAGTAAATGGTATTAAAATCTATGCCACAGTTTGATATATAAATTTGCGTTAATAAATTTTCCAAACATATTAAAAATATTATTTATTAGTGCTAGTTTAGTTAATTTTTTTGTAATATATTGTACATTTAAATAGTGCCATATCTTGTTACCTTTGTCAGTTACTAAAGCATTCTTTGATAAATAATTTTCATTAGTATAATGGAGTATAACTGTTTCCATTTGGAAGAGTATCTAGGATTTTTCCAATTCATCACTATTTTAATAACAGATGCCTTTATATAAGGTCCAATCTCTGGGAATTTTAACCCCCTTCTTCCCATTTTCTGATATGATGAGAATATTCCACTCTATTTCTTTTGGGGTACCACAGGAATTTCATCAGAGTTGAATTGATTTCTTTAAAGATTTTCTTTCCTGGTGGAAGTATAAGAGCTTATGCTATATATAATATTTTAGTTAACAAAACCATTTTTATCAGTTGTAACCTATCATCAAATGTTATAAACAAATTATTCAATTTGTTTATTAATGTCTTGATTAAGTCTATGGCTTTAGCATAGTTAAGCTGTAAGGTTTCCTCTATATTCTTGCCTAGAACTATTCCTAAATAGTCTAGAGTTGGTTTCCAATAATATGATTAACTGGAACCAGTATGTTCTTTTTTTATTTAATATTAAATATTTTGATTTAGATTTGTTGAAGGAAAGTCCTGAGATTTTTTGGAAATGTGTTGTTACTATATCCACTTCACCTAACACTTCCTTAGAGTTGGAAAAGATAAGTAAAGATATCATCAGCAAACATCATTATATTAGAAATATACTGGTCATATATATTTACACCTCTTATCTTTGGGTTATTATATATTAAAATGGTAAGTATTTCTATGGCCAAATCAAATAGGATAGGGGACACGGGACATCCTTGTCTAGTACCTCTAGTAATTTGGATTGCTTTGGAAGTAAAGGGACCTAATTTGACATATGCTAGATTATTTTTATAGAGTTTTGTTATCATTGTTATAAAAAGGGGGAAATCAAATAACTGTAAGACTTTAAATAAATAACCCCAATTTAAGGAGTCAAAGGCCTTTTGAATATCTAGACCTATTATCAATGCTTCATGGTTTCCTCTATTGAAGTAATCTATCAAAGTTAATACTTTTTTAATATTATCCTGTGTTTGTCTGTTATGTATGAAACCAGTCTGGTCTTCATTAATTATTTTAGATATGGGTATTTTCAATCTATTGACCATAATTGACATAAATAGTTTATAATCATTATTCAACAAGGAAATAGGTCTATATGAGTTGCAATGATTAGGGTCCTTATTCTCTTTTAATATAGGGAACATTAGAGAATATCTCAAAGAAGGAGGAATATTTGCTAATGTTTGAACTTCAAGAAAGGTTTTATGTAGGAGAGAGATTATAGAAGAAGGGAACAATCTACACATTTCGATAATTTAGCCATCTATTCCAGGTGCTTTATTAGACTTACTTCCTTTTTTTATCCCATCTATAATTTCCTTTTGAGAAATAGGATTTTGTAGATCTAACTTAAGTTCCTCAGGAATTCTTGTTATGTTGGGAACTATATTCTCTAACTTCTCACATTCATTTGTACTTATTTTATCTTTATGATGCTCTGCATAATAATAATTAAAAGCCTCCAGAATGTCCCCTATGTCCAAGACTTTTTTCCTTTTCCCTTCATGAAATATACTATCAATGTCATTAATTTTTGATTGTATCTTAACTTTCATAGATAGGTTATGAAGATTCTTAGGAGAGGTAGCATAAGAATTTAATTTCAGTTTTTCCATAGCTAAATTAGTTTTATGGCATAATATTTCATTGTATTTCTTATTTGCTTCTTCTATTTTCTTCTTATTATCTGTAGCAATTATGTTTTTATTAGATTTAAGAGATACTATTTGATTTTGGAGTTGCTGTAACTCTGAGTCCCATTCTTTAATTTAATTTTTTTACCAGCTAATGGTTTTACCATATAGATAGGCCTTTAAGAGAATCCAGTGGTGGCTGGTGACTTCAAATCAAAAGGGGGGCTGCAGGAGACAGCTGAATGGGTGTGAACAACTAGAAAGGGGTGGAGCTATGCTAAAAAACAGAAAAACTGTGACTTTAATTAAATGCGCTGCCCTGGGTGCCAAACCATCATTATGAGAGTCCAATCAAGACAAAACAAAGTGTAGAAGAAAAATATATTTCATGGCATTGGCTACATAGCAGCTTAATATCTAGATGGACACAAAAAGGTTGTGAGGCATGAAAAAATAAATTACTTTTTAAATACATTACTGGAATGCCAGTCAAAATCAAGTATAAAAAAACAAGCAGTACTCAACTCAAACCACTTCTCCTTGCACTGCAGTTCTAATTATATATATTCAGCTTTATAAAAGTACCAAATCACATGCTGAAAGTAGCAATCTCTGTGATACCCCTACTTGTAAAAATGTTTCTTATCCAAAAAAGACCTGCTGCCTAACAACAACTATCTACTTGTTTCATGGGGAAAACATAATCAAAGTAAAAAATGAACAGCAAACAAGAAATAAGCTGAAGATAAATTGTTTAAAGGATTACTGCACAGGTTATGGACCACAAATGACAGATTGACATTTTGTTTAGTTTACGTGTAAAGCCTGCAAAGATGACTGCAAGTCTCCAACAAATGTAATGAGGTTCTGAAAATACTGTAATCCAGTCCTTTATTACAAATACTATCATATGCATTTCAATACACAAGGCTTATACACTATCTAGCTATGTAAATATTCTCTGCATGGCCACAACAAAAAGGCTTCACAACAAAAGGCTTTCTATGTTGGTAATTCTTTAACAGTATGCTTATTAAAGCTTACTTGCATCTTACAATCTCAGACACGCTTACCTGATGGTCATTAAAGCATTGCTAGTTAAACACAGACCAATAGGTACTGCAACAACATGCATTTTCTGAATAAGAAGCATAAATCAACAGTATAAAAATATGACAGAAAACCAGAACATTCTGCAAAATCAAGGACAGATGAAAAGCCACTGTAGTACTTGTGCCTACCTTGGATGGGGGGATACTCTACAAACTTCCACTGCATAACTGCTCCTTGCCTTGCTTGGACACATCCAGAATCACTACATGGGGGAGTGGGGTACAAAAAATATGTCACAATTTGAAATGTCTCTGGCTGACAGTGATGGCCCTGACACATGTGTCATACCTCTCAATCTCAAAGCAAGAAATCTGGACAAAACCATAAATAGAAGTGGGACAAAGGCCCAAAAATAAGGACAATTTTAAATATTGCTCTTATAAACTTAGAAAGATAATAAAATAGTAGGTCTTGTATTAGTATGAATTTTCTGGAGGGTATGAAATCTGAAAACTCAAATGTCTGTCATTATTTTCTAGCTTCAGTCTTTAATGATTTGCCACTAATTTGCCAGAAAACCACAATTTTATGAAAAACGGACCAAAAATATGATGCAAAAAATATAAAATAGCCACACAATACAGCTGGGAACCTGTCAAAATAAGAGAATCTACATGCATTTCTGAAATTAAAAATAATCTATAACTCTGATCATTACAATTACTTATTAATTGCAAACCCTCCATGATTTCTTAGAAAATTTGCCATTTTGTAGAGGGATTATTAGGGGGAGAGCAACACTTTGAGCCAAAAATGAAGACAGTTAAGAGGTTTAGCTATATCTAATTCAATAAAGCAATTTATTTGCATGTACCTTAACGCAGGAAATCTGGACAAGGCCAAATATATTGGGGGAACATACAAACAGTACTAAAAATTGCTCTTGTATAAACTTAGTTGACAGAATAACAGGTCTTGCTTTAGCATGCATTTTTCTGAAGGTATGAAGTCTGAAACTCAATGTCTGTCATTATTTAGTGACTTCATTCCTAAATTATTTGTCAGAAAACCACATATTTTATGAGGAACAAACCAAAAATAAGAAGCAAAATTCTATTAATTCTGCAAAAATCTGGACAGTAAAGAGGTATAGTTTAGCTGGGACTGTCTGAGTTTGGTTGAATGGGACCACCCCCCCCCCCGTAGCCATTCCAGTGTCCCATTATTTGGCTATTTTGCCCCATTTACCATAAACACTATAATGTGCATACTGCTTTACTTCTATGATGATTTGGATTTCATTTAACAGTTTTATTTTACATTTTACAGTAGAAACACTGATACACATCTGCTAAACAAAGCATTGCAGTCTCACAATGAAAACAGACTTAGCATTAAAACTTCTCTGTCCTTGAAACTCACATTCATTGAAGCAGCATTGAAATCCACATTCATAGAAAATACATCTGGCCAGTGACAGATAAAGATTAACTTTGGCTGTTTTCAAATCATAGGCCCCTAGCACAGGAAACATACATGTGTTCTTTAATGCACCTTCCTGACTGTATTAAATTATATTCCTTATATTACAGTACAGTTGTTAGAAGGTGTTTTAAATTTATTGTTTTGAATATTTTTTCAGTAAACAATAAAGCAAAATGCATGCACCAATAATGACAAAACTGCTCAGTTCGGAACATTTCCATCATAAAAGTCTACTCACACTTCTACAATCCACCAGTATCAGTAAATATACACAATCTCTGCAGAAGTAAAAGTCATCTAAACAATTCCACATTAAAGAGATCTGTAACTAATGAAGAGGTTGCTGCTAGCAAATAACATTATATTTCATTGTTTCATCTACAAATAAAGTGTCTGTTGCCCTTGAGGAATACATTGCCTATTTTGCATTAAAAAATGATAAGCTAGGAATATTGCAATAGAGAACAGATGGCAAACTGATAACAGGTTCATAGTTACTAGGTATCTCTGCCAAAGAGGACATTCTCTTCTCAGGACTGCAGCATCCATCCCCTTTAAAAGTACAACCCAGTACAGTATCAGCAATGTATCCACATACTGTGGGAGTAGAACCCACAGTCTTCTGCATCAAAAGCAAGTACGCGACCTGCTGTGCTATTAACAATGCAAGCATACTCAGTATAAGCAGCACTAAACTTATCTTCCCCTGATGCTCTCAGCTCCTTGCAAAATTCACTTGACAGACAACTGTATCTTTCAACTTTGCAGCACAAGAAATCTGGAAAAAGCCAAAGCCCAAAAACCAGATACACATTTTAAGCATTGCCTGTATAATCTTGGAAAGTTGCTAGAATAAAATACTGCGTTACTACTATGCACTTCACTGCCAAGTCTTGAACTCAGGACTCTGTGCACAACAGTCAGAGCAACATACCACTATGCCAAATCAACTGCACCTTGAAATATGGGAAGACTAAAACTTAAATGGCTATCATTTAGTGAATTCAGTTCTCACCATAGCTCTCAACCTCTTAGCACAAAACACATGGACAAAGCTAATAATGCTTTGCCAGAGATGGCCTGCACCTGTCACCCCTGGGATTCTGGACAATGGCTAAGGCTTTTGCTGCCCCCATAGTGCCTTTTATAGGCAAGGTTCAAATGACAAATTCAGCACTGTAACAGGAACAGTCAAGCAAAAACTAAGGGTAATGCTACTCAATGCTAGAAGTCTAAATCTCAAAATGCACTCCCTCGAGGCACACTTTAAAATGGAGAACATCAATATCTGTGCAGTGACTGAGACCTGGTTCAAGGCTCCAGAGGGCACCCCTGCATTACCAGGCTATAACTCATACCACACGTTTTGACCACCTAACCTGGACCAGAACACCAAAGGAGGAGGAGTGTCCATATTCATTAAGGATATCCACACCTCCAGGCTAGTTGTTCAGCATAATGCATCTGAGGTTATCCAAGTGCAACTAACTCTGGGCAAAACTGCAACCCAAATTGTTGCTTGCTACAGATCCCCCACCATGACCCAGGATTCCCACTCCTCTTTTCTTGATATACTGGAAAATATTAGGGTTCAACCGAACACCATAATAATGGGCGATTTCAACTACCCCACCATTAACTGGGAAAACTACTCATGTACCAACTCCTTTGCTCAACACTTTCTGGACATTATAAATTCCAATGCCCTGGATCAACTTATCCACACCCCCACCAGGGGCAACAATATCCTAGACCTAGTCATTTTCAACATGAGTGACTGGTTTTCCAGACCTGAAGTCAACTCCTCATTGGTCAAATCTGACCATAAGCTAATCACCTTAGATATCCACATCCCGCCCCCACCCCCATTAAAAAATACAGTAAAAAATGTCTCCAAAGCCAACTTCATACTTCTTAAGACAGACGTGGCAAACTTCATGACACCCATGCAGATGGACAATACAGTCATGACTGCTGAATCCTACACAGATGCACTCTATAAGCACTTACACGAGTGCATGGCTCGTGCTATACCAAACAGAACCAAGATGCTATCATCCAAAAAAAGGATGCCAATCTGATGGTCCCCTGCCTTAAACAAACTCTACAACAGAAGGAAGAAACTATTGCAAAAGAGAGTAAAATCCCATGAGTGGAGGAGTTCCCAGGTCACCCTCAGTAAGAAGCTGAGATCCCTTATAAGATCCACCAAAGCTAGCTATGAAAACAAAATTGCCACTGATTCTAGGGAGAACCACAAAGCATTCTTTAGCTATGTCAAGAATCTCAATGGAAACACCCAGATCTGCTCTGAGTTACAGTACAATGGCATGAAAATTACAGAACCAACTGATATTGCTAACATCCTGGCAGATATGTTCAGTGCTAACTTTACCCCCCTCTCACCCCCTAAAGGGCCAATATCTATATAGGAAGAATGCATAGTCCCTGTAATCACAACTGTGCAGGTAAAAGATGCACTCTCTAAAGCCAAAAACACAGCATCCATGGGACTGGACAACATCCCAGGCTGCATTTTACATGAATTTCAGAACAAACTGGCTCCCCACTTAAGCACCATGTTCAATCATAGTCTCACATCTGGCTTTGTGCCCACTGAATGGTGCACAGCAGCACTTATCCCACTCCACAAAGGGGGAGCCACCACTGATCCTGAGAACTATCACCCTATTAGCCTGATGAGCCTGGTCTGTAAGGCCATAGAACGTATCATCATGGATCTCATAAACAAAGACATTGGTAACCTCCAAACTCTGGACCCCACCCAGTTCTGGTTTGTGAAAGGCAGATCACACCTCCTGTACCTGATCGACTTCTTTGAGGCAGTCAACAAAGCTGTAGACGAGGGTAAGGTGGTTCACACAGCCTATTTTGACCTCGCCAAGGCTTTTGACACCATCCCCTATTCTGGAATCATAGCTAAACTCACTAAACTAGGTATAAATCCCTACATCACAAGATGGGTTGCCAACTGGCTCACTGACAGAACCCACACTGTAAAAGTTGCAGACTCCAAATCTGACATCAAACCAGTGACATGTGGAGTACGGCAGGGTTCATTCCTGGGACCTCTCCTGTTTGGTACCTACTTCTCTGAACTACAGGCTAACACATTAGGCCTTTGGCTAATGAAGTTTGCAGATGACTGCAAACTAGGAGCCATAGTTGAATCCCCAAATGATGTGGACATCCTAAAGAAGGGCCTCACTGAGACAGATGCCTGGTGTCAGAGCCATGGCCTCAAGCTAAATGCCAAAAAGTACATTGTCACCCCCTTTGGTAAAAACTCTATACCCATGAACTACCACTCAAGTGCCAGTCTACTTAATGCCGAATGTGTGATAAGAGACCTAGGGACCCACGTGGACAGTAGTCTCTACTTTGATAATCATATCACCACAGTAGTCAGGAAACCCTTTTACATGGAATACCTCATCACAAAAGGGTTCTCATGCAGGAAAAAAGAGGTCACTGTTCCCCTCTACTCGACACTCATTAGACCTATTATAGAGTACAACGCCCCTTTTGGAATGTACCTCACAAAACATCTGCAGCAGCTGGAAAGGCCACAGAAGTACCTCATAAAGAGGATTACTGACCTCAAACAGATGCCCTACAATGACCATCTCAAAAAACTCCAGCTTTACTCTGTAGCATATCGCCTACTCCGAGGTGATCTCTACCTAACATATAAAGCTATGTCAAACCCAGAACTGTTGAACATGCTACACCTAAAGAAATCCCAATCCCTCTGAGCTACATGCTCTAGGGACTTAAACCTTGTCACCACAATAAACAGGACATGCTGGAGGGATAGATTCCTGTCTCAGAGACTTCCCATACTCTGGAGCAAGCTACCCATCTATGTCAAGCAAAGTTCCTCATTAGCACTCTTCAAGAAAAATCTTGATATGTGGATGGGAAATAGGAAATACACCCCCGGGATCAATTCTGTGGTTCTGCTTGACAGGGTCACAGGAAAATAACTTTCTTGGGTAGCATAAGCCAGGGAACCTTGTTGGCTAGGCTTACATAGACCCTTGGGCCAATAGCCTAGTACCTGCCTATGAATAATGGGGGAATACAGCCCCCAAACATATTCAGTGAATTCAGTTCTCACCATAGCTATCAATCTCTTAGCACAAACACCTGGACAAAGCCAATAATAGGGGAATACAGCCCCCAAAATAGGGACACATTTCAACTATTGATCTTATAAACTTAGAAAATTGCTATAATAAATGGTTTTGTCTTGCTATGCACTTTCTGAAGAATATGAAGTCTGAAATTCAAATGCTGGTCATTATTTAGTGAATTAAATCCAGAAAACCAAAGATTTTATGAGGAACAGAACAAAAATATGATGCAACATTTTGAGCAGGTTTCACAGGTGATGGTGGGTAGAGAATTCAGGCTCTTGCTACCTGCACCCAAGGTACAGGGTTTAAGTCTGAGTTATTCTCTAACCACTACTGTTGCCTGAATCTCTTCTAACCACCAGGTATATTTATCTGGGACATTTTCACACACACACACACACACACACACACACACACACACACACACCCTAATACTGGATCACAGATAAAGGGTGTGACACTAAAAAATGTATCTGGAACACATATTTTTCCTACAAGGAAGTTATGAAGAGACACATGAAGGACAGCTCAGGAGCAGCTAACAACTGTCTATACATGTTTAAAAATAATTCAATATCAAGTGTTAATATTTATTCTACTGTACTGCACTGTTGTTCTTGCTAGATTGACCAATAACAGAGTAATTTAAAAACATAAATGCATGCATCAGTAACTGTTGATAAATCCCAACCCAGAAAAAAAAATAAGAAAACATATTTTTGCTGCACTAATCTAAACACTTTCATAACAGGATCATTCAAAAATTGCTATAACATCCAAACAGTAAATGTCCTAACTTTTGCCATTATTTATTAATTTAATATCTGTGGACTGGGCAAGTCATCAGGTTCTGAGACTCTTTTCAACCACAGGCCAAGTCCAAAGGCACAATAAGAATTAATAAGAAGTAACCACAATACAGGATGTCCTCAGTTGCCTGCCTTTGAAATCCAGGTGTTTCTATTCATTACAATAATTATGTTTACCTTTTATAGAGTCAAAGGGATACTGGGACCCTCTCCCAGCAGCTAGTACATGTAAGGCTTCAAAGTTCATTCTGGACAGAGTATAAATCTATTTTGCAATGCAAAAGGACACTCATTCACGCACTGCACACACATCTGGACAATTTGGAATACTGTCTATAAACTACTACATGTATCTGGCAATAAACTGGAGCACACAGATAAAACCCATGTATGCAGACTCCACACAAATGCAATCCGGCGCAGTACCAAACTAGAAAACTTGTTGTTAGGAAGCAATGCTACTCACTGCTGCACTATGCCACTCCATATATTTACAGACACAGCAAATTCATAATAAATGATACACTCAGTTATCTGCTTCTCATACACAGGTATTTACACACAAAGGAAGGATTATGTAAAAATTTCTGCTTTTCATTTTTTAATACTGCATTTTTTTTATTGAATTGTAAATGTTACAACACAAAAAACAGCCCCATGTCCTGAGTGTTATTTGTACAAATAGTTTCCAGCTATCCAGCATACTGAAACCTTTGCTATTTCTTTCAGTAAGCAATTCTGCTTTTAAGAAGAGAAAGTTAGAATTCCTGTATATGTGATATTAGAATGATATTTAAAGAACAGCCTTACTCCATAGAACAAGATCTCTAAAGGCAAAAAGCTCTGTTTATTTTTGCACACTCCAGAGTCATTTAGTAATCATGAAAAGCAGCAATGCTTTTAAACAGCCCGCCTTCACTCCCTTTCTAGTGAACACCTCTGATAAGGGCTAAACTCTTTAAGCCCTTCTGTTTGCCCCCATACCCCACATTTGCTTTCTATTATTATATGTGCGAAGTAGCTAGGGATTTTGGAAATGTACACACACACACCTGTTGAAAAGTCCCAGCCAGCTCTGAAAGATTGGTCACAGTCATTGGCAAGTAAGTCCCATCATTTATTTATTTATTTGTTTTATTTTATTTTACATTTGTTGACCGGAAATGTCTGACTGAGCTGAAGCCCTTTTTCAGCAGAGGCCCGGGGATCCAAATCCAAATGTTCCCTCGATGAAACTGTTCCTGTGAGAGAAGGCTGGATATCTAGCCTGCAGACGTTGCTGTCCAGTCTCCTTCCAGTCTGTGCAGGTCTAACCACACAGATTCCTGGGCATTTCTGCAGTCTGCTGCCTTCTCTATAATCCAAACTGTTCTTAACTCAGTCTGGATTAGTTCCGAGAATGCATGTGTACGTGCAAGTTCTGGGAATGCTCACATGCATGCGCGGAATCCGTTCTGGGAGTTATTTTTATTTTCTTTAGTTATTTTTATTTTTTTATTTTCTTTAGTTATTCTTATGTTTTTCATTTTAAGCTGGGGGGGCTGCAGTTCTACAGTCCGATACGACAAGCTGCCCCTGAGAGAATCCCAAACCATAATTGTGTTTGCTTCAGGTTTATAATTAATCTCTAAGAAAAGTTGAAGTTCAAAAGTTATCCAAGATTTAAAGTATTTAATTTTTGTGATATATGAAGGAATCCTTGAAGTAATAACTAATTGACTGGATTCCAAGTGCATTGTTAATAACAGTGAATTATGATCTGAAAAGGGACAAAGTTGTATTGAAAAATTCAAGATTTTAGAATAAAGATCTTGTGAAATATATATTTTATCTTTTCTAGTTTGGGTACCATGTCTATAGTCCAGATGTGAGAATAGTAAAGAATTTGGTCCCAAAGCATTAAAGGTATCTTTTAATTTAAACATTTCAGTCCATTTTTTTAACTGTTTGGCTGAGGACAATAGTCTAGGAGATTTCCTATTGGTAGTTTCTGTAATATCTGTGATACAATGGAAATCACCTCCTAGTATAATATCATCTTTAGAAGTAGTTGTAATAAAGTCTGAGTGTTTCTTAGCTACTCCAACCCCATACCCAGTAACCAGTATAAATTAATCAGAATTCAAATTCTATTATTAAACTTTAAGTATAACTAAGGCCATGAGTCCATCATTATCTACATGTTTGTAAATGATTTGGGGATTAAAGAAAGTTTTTTTTTTCCATAGAATTGTTACTCCTCTGGTCTTATTTTTATAATAAGATTGAGCAAGTATTGTATATTCCCTAGGGCCCTACATAAATGTGTCATTTATTTTAAAGCGTGTCTCTTGGAGAAAAACTACTTGAGCTTTGTTTAGTTTAAGATACCTTAGTAGGTTGGCTCTCTTATATGGGTTGTTTAAGATATTAGTATTTAAGGATATCAAATTTAAATCCATATCAGAATTCTTTAAAGATAAATAATAAAGGAACCTGTATTAATAGAATCCTGTATACATAATACTCTTCCTGAATAGACAATAGAATATCAATTGTTGTATTTCTATTTATCTCAATCCAAATAACTTTCACCATGAAAGGTAAAAGTAAAACAATTGTGTCAGGCGTTTCAAAACTAAAAAAAAAAAAAAACAGTTAAACAACAAAAAAATATCATATTCCACTCTGATATAAACTTTAATATACCCTATACATGGAATGAGATACATTCCTAGTCTAGCAAACAAAACTAAACATTCTAGACTACCTATCCCAACCATCAACCTTTGTTGGTTCGAGCCCATGAAAACAAAGTAAAAAAATGGAGAATATATTATAAATTAAGAGAAAAATAGTAGTGATAAACAACTTAGATATTAATTCCAGTTATGTTTTAGAGATGAGTTATATACACTATTATTAGAAACATTAAACATTTATACAGTAATTATTCACTAAGGAAGCAAGAGACATATTAGGATATATACAATCTGAATTTAGTGCTTATTAGACTAAGGAAACATTAGCTTTATTAACAATCAAAATGATTACCCAAAATACCTAAGCATGTCATCTGTATTAGGTCTAATAAAAACTTCAAAATGGCAGAACAAATCAAAGAATCATTTAGCATTTGTATTTACTTGCCCTCTGAATAAATCTTATCATGACAAACCCCACTAAATAAAAACTTCATGAGAATTGGGTGTTAGCACATAGTGAGTGTGTATCATTCCCAAAGATGTTAACATAGATTTTTAGAAATATTCCATAAGACATATTTGTCCTTTATCTCCTAAACATTTAGAATAGCAGATGCTTAAATAACTGACTAAAATCAATAATAATTAACTGGCATCAGTTAAAATGACAGAAATTAGTAAAACACAGTATTTATATAAAACTTACTATGGATAACATGTCTTAAAAGTGAATGACTCAAAGACAAAATTAAGATAAGAGATAGCTGTAAATATCTACCATAGTAATAGGGTAATACTGAAACTCATAACTTTGTTGTGTTATCACAAGTCAGAGATATTACTGAGCTCTTTCTCTGTCATAAAGTGCTAATATACTAATAGACATGACTTTATAATAACTGAAAACAAGACATCTGAAATATAAATAATATCTAGGATACAATAAGGAAATCCACATATTGAATGCAAAGTAATTATAGTTCAATCAAAATTATTTATGCATATATATGCTAGGATTTAGTATGGTGTTTGAGTATTCTTACAGTTATTACCATTAGTCATAAGCATTTCCTGTAAATGTATAAGCCTATACTAAACACTTGCTAACTGCACAGGAAAGTTATTTATAAAGATCTATTTATGAAAAACTCTATTATAGTCACTAGAAATAGTGGCTATAATTAACTGTTTACAAGAAAAAAATAACAGTTCTGTATATATTTGATCACAAAATATAGTCCCTATTATAAAAGGGAGCCATGAATATATTTGCAAACAGTGTAGCTCATAATTCTTGTAAAAGAAGCCTACTATGCTATATTAACCAATCAGAGACTTGACATTCACAATTAGGCTTGCATATACACATTAGATGTAATACTCCATTTTTTTGAGAATTTACTGTCCTGCAATTAACTGGGACAAATACCTCAAAAGTTCTGATGCTCAGAAGCCAATGGGCTTAAGAAATACTCCCTTGAACAGATTGTTAATAAAGCCACCAGAGGATATAATATTCTAGATTTTATACTCAAGAGTATAGCTTTTACAGTTACTTTTATATAAATGTATGTTTACTGTGTCACAAGTGATAATTCAGTAAAGGTGTTAAAAAAACAGAAATGCTTTTACATGTACTATTCTCCTGGTCTTTTCTTTTCCAGTTTACATGTACCATAAACTTTTGACATTTGCTTTCAAAATCCCTGAGGCCCATGCAACCACATCTCTGAATATAAAGACTTTGAATTAGAATTTGGGTAAACCACATAATTTTATGACAAAATCTCAAAATTCACCTTTGCCAGCCAGCTTAGGTGCTTACTCAGCAGTAAGCTTCATAAATGAGTTCTACATCCATTTAAAGATATGCATAGAAATAGCAGTCCCATCCATAACAAAATGTAATGGGATGTGCAAAAATAACAACCCCTGCCTCCCCCAAACATTTACCAACATAAATAAACTTTATGGGAAGTGACAAAAAAATCTTAAATTATACAGCAGATCCAAAGCTCCTTATAATGTTGTTGTTGTTGTTGTGTCTTTCGGCTTTTCCCGGTTAGGGGTCGCCACAGTGGAACTCCGGTCCGCTAATGATTGGCAGCTGATTTTTACGTGCCGAGTTGCCAACCCTGACACACAACCTTCAATGAAGGTAAGCCCATTCACGCATGTCTCCACGCAGAAGATGCTCTAGCTGAGAGTCGAACCGCACAGCGTCTTACTGTGAGGCGACAACACTGCCGCAGCTCCTTATAATAAGAATAGAAAAAATACAGAATTAAAAAATATTATTAGGACTTGTAAAGCCACCCATGAACCTAAGCTAGGTTCTGAAGCTCAAAAATAAGAATGAGACCTACTTTGGCTAAGTTAAGAAACTAAGGAACAGTACCCAGCATTGCTCAGAACTTATCCAAAATGAGACCACACACACTTTGACCAAGTAGTCATTGCCACTTGACTAACAATCGAGGTTAGTGAAGACTTCACCCTTGAAACAGCTATCCAAACTCCAATGATCACAGAGTCCATTTTGTCTTCTATCATCAGCAAGAAACATATTCTGAAGATGATAATAAAAAAACAAAAATACTCCCTCCCTGTAACTGACAACAAACTACAATGTTTTATAAATAGAGCCAAACATATCCTCAGTGAATACCTCCTCATATAATTTAAATTAAGGTAAACTGTGAGATCTATGGCTGAATTATGGTGCACATTGCACCACTGTGCTGATGATTCCCCTTAACAGAGTTGGAATTACCACAGATGGTGTGTAGTACATTACTGCAGTGGTGATTCCCATTCACAAGGGCTAGAGAGATGCCCTGCTTGACATGGAGATGGAGTCTATTCCTCTGATGGGGGAGTCTCTGGGACACAAATCTATCCAACCAAGTTCTATTAATGTCACAGGCCAGGTTTAGGCCTTGCATGCTCATTGCTTGAGTGGATTTTGACTTATGCATGTGCAGCAACTCCATCAAAGCTGGGTCTGAGATGGCCTTGTATGCCAGACACAGGTCACCACTGAGCAGTCTGTATGAGACTGAGTAGAGGGACAGGGCTTTTACCCTGTCTGTACAGGACAGTTGTTTGTGACCCTGGATTTTCCTAGTCATAAACCTCTGTGGTCTCTTCAACTGCTCATGTTCTTGATAAGGTACATGCTGAAGGCAGCATTGTATTCAATAATGGGTCTGATAAGGGAGGAGTATAGAGATGTTATCACCTTCTTGTTCCTGGATGAAATACCCTTACTTATGAGATGGGCCATGTAGAAAGCCTTCCATACAATGGAGGTAATGTGGTGGTCAAAAGCCAGGTTGCTATCAACCTGGGTGCCCAAGTCCCTCACAACTGCTTGCATACTTAGTACATTGTTATAATGTGATAATTAGTGGGAATGACATTTACCCCAAATTGGCTAATGATGCATTTATTGGCATTCAGTTTGAGGCCATGCTCCTGGCAGCAGTCATTAGTTTGGGTAAGGCTCTCTTGGAGGATGTTCATATCACTAGAGGGATTTAAGACAGTGCCCAGTTGCAGTCATCTGCAAACTTGGTCAGCCACAGACCACTGGTTGTGGCTTGTACCTCAGAAAGGTATATCCCAAGCAGTAGAGGCCCAAAAACTGATCCTAGGGTGTACAACACTCATTATGGGTCTACTACTTGAACTGGCTTCCCCTGTTTTGACTCAGTGGGTTCTATCAGTGGGCCAATTAACTACCCATCTGGTAACATATGGGTTGATGCCTAGCTGGGAGAGTTTATCTATTATGCCCAAGTGGGGAATAGTGTTGAAGGCTTTGGCTAGGTCAAGGTAAATGGTTTACACTGCTGTCCCCTCGCCCATGGCTTTGGTGACTACTCTGAAGAAGTTGACCAAGTTTAATAGACATGATCTCCCTTTGACAAAACCAAACTGCATTGGATCAAGTGTTTGGAGGCTGCCAATGTCCCTGTTTATAAGGTCAAAGATAATGCATTCCATGGTCTGGCATATCAGGCTTGTTAGGCTGATGGGCCTACAATTGCTGGGGTTAGCAGACGCTCCACCTTTGTGTAGAGGGATGACAGTGGCTGTCCTCCATTCAGCTGGGATGAAGTCAGTGCTCAGGCTTTGGTTGAATAGGGTGCCTAATGGAGCTAACAGCTAATGCCTGAGTTCATGTAGGATGCAGCCAGGGATGTTGTCATGTCCCATGGAGACTGTATTTTTTGCCTTTGAGAGGGCATTAAATACCTGCTCCCTCATGATGAGGGGAAGTGGGCAGGTGCTGGGGATGTCCTGGTTTACTGATGGGGGATGGGGGGGGTGATGTTTTCACTGAACCTGTCTGCCAGCAGGTTGGCTATATCTATGGCGTTTGTGAACATAGTGTTCTTGACCACCAGTTTAGGGCAGATTTGGGTGTTACCTTTGAAATTGCAGATGTATGTGAAGAAGGCCTTGTGAGTGTCCTTAGTTGATGTGGCCAATTTGGACTCAAAGTTAGCCTTAGAGGATTTCACCAGTGACCTTATTTGCTTGTTCCACTTGGCACCTGCCCCTTCTTTGTCCTGGACAGCATTTTTTTCCTTTTATTATAGAGTTTGTTTTTGCTGCTGTCCACCAGACAGGTTTACTCTTCCTCGAGGAAGATGATTTGGTCCTCTCAGGTATTGCTGAGTCCATACAGCTATGCATGTACTCATATAGTTTTTTGTTGTTGGCTTGGATATTAGTGCTTGATTCAATTGAAGGGATGGTGGATGTGAAGCTGCTTATACCTGTCTCAGGAGATTGTAATCAGCTTTGGAAATGTTTTTTTGTTTGACCCTGACAAGGGAGGGTCAGGGGAGATGGTGACTTTGAAAGTGATTGTTTTATAGTCAGATCTTGCCACGGAGGATGACACTGTCAGGGTGCTACAGTGGCTACTCATGTTGGTTAGTACCAGTTCCAGGATATTTTCACCTCTCATGGGGGTGTCAACCAGCTGATCCAATGCATTGGCACTGACAAAGTCAAGGAATCTCTGAGCATTCATGTTTGGGCTAGAATAGGTCTTCCACTCTATGGTTGAGTAGTTAAAGTCACCCAGGATCAGGGTAGAGGGTTGAATCTTGATGGAATCAAGTAAGTCCAGGTAGGTGGAGTGGGCGTCCCGAGTCATGGTTGGGGGTCTGTAACTAGCTATGATTTGAATAGGTGTTTTGTCAACAGTTAACTGCACTTGGATTCTCTCCTGTGCATCATACTGTTTGAATAGCCTGCAGGTGTGTATGTCTTTGCTAAATATTCAAACTCTACCTCCTTTGGCTTTGTAGCCCTTCATATGGATTCTGAAAGTATGGTGGGATGAGTAACCTGGTAAGGCTGGGGTGCTCACCACAGCTTTGAACCAAGTTTCAGTGACTCCACAAATGTCAGCATCCTCCAGAGTGAGGAATGCTTGCAATGAGTGCAGTTTCATGCTAAGACTCATAGCATGTAGCAGCATAACCTTTAAATTTCATTTAGAAGACTTTTTCATGTTGGTAATTTTGTGTTCGTGGTTTTTCCTAAAAAAGGAACTATAGGGGAGGCAATAATCTTTGCCAGAAGCCTGAAGCCGAGGGATGACAGATGAAGGCCATCTCTGGCAAAGCACTGTGGTCTGTCAATCATGTCCTCCCAGGCTGTCAGGTACTGGATCCCATCGAAATGACACTAGAAACTAAGCCAATTGTTAAAGTCAATCATTTTCTGTTTGTATTGAAACATCACTCTAGGTGATGGTAGGATGCTGCTTAAGGCTAGGGGCATGTCTTCCTGGGACACATATTTAGCAAGCTCAATCATCTCTCTTCATATAGTCCAGAGAGGTATGTCTCAAGTCATTCACACCAACATAGACTATGACAGAGTCATAACAGTTTCTGTTGTTAAGAGACTTGAGTGCATGCATGATATGGTGGATTATAGTACCTGACAAGCAACTTACCATAATTTTCTTGTCTAGCCTGGTGAGGGGCACATCTGTGTGTCTCATGATAGAGGGTATCATGATTAGTATGTTGGGTTTGTGTCTAGGCCTTAGAGGCTGTGAGACACAGGCATGTGTACTATGTGTGGTGCTTGATGCTGTGGGTTGTGATGCGCATGTGTGTTTTTGCTTCTCTCTTTTGTTTAAGTATGTTTTTGTTGAGAAAATTAACATATGTAGGAGTATGTGGTACAGGTGTGGGTGGTGTTAGAGGTGTGGTGTTTGTTGAGTTTGCAAAGAAAACCTTCTTAGTATCAGCTGTACTGGCTTGTGACTGAGTTAGCAAGGATTCTAGGTTCTTAACGTAATTGCATCTTTTACATATTGTGTTCCTAGGTGGTAGTAGTAGAGGTTTGTGTATGTAAGGCAGTTGCTACACTGGCTCAGGATGCTCATATCAAACAGACTAGCAGAAGAAACCATAGGAAATTGTCCATCCATGTTTGCCATAATCTGTGGAAGAGAGGTCAGGATAGAAGAGTGGGGACTATCTGAGACAAGTGCCAATAGGTGTGAGTAGGGCTGGATAAAATCAATACAGTAGCTGTAAGCAAGGGCCTCACTTACACAGGAGTGCTGGTAAGGAAGAAATGCCACTCAGATACCTTGCAAAGGGTTAAAACAGTGCAGTGGCAGTATGCAACATACAACTAGCACAAACCCATGCAAATGCAAGGTTTAAATACCACAAAAATTAAACTAAAATTGAAACACTGGAATTCACTAATCAACCTATGTCACTGAGTTCTTGGCTAAACACTCTCTACCAGACCAGTTCCAACCAGTTCCCTTACTCCCATTAAGTGCTGGCAGGCCCTGGTCAATAGAAGATGGTGTAGTAGGAACACAGCAATCACACAAACAGATCAGCATATAGCAAAACCAGTAACCAGACTATATTCAAAACATACTCAAACTCAAGGCAAACACAAACTTCTCAAAATAGGAAAAAGGGAACTGGAGAAAACAACACAGCACCAAAATTTTGGGTATGGGTGCTGCGTTGCTTCCTCCAGTTACTTTTTTCCTGTTTTGAGAAGTTTATATTCAAAACATATTTAAACTCTGTTTAGGTTAATTTGGCACAGCAGAACAGGAACACATTTAAATATAACAGTAGCAAAGAAGAGCAAAATGATTAAAACAAACTAACTAACTAAACAAAAGAGGAACTCTAACTGCACACTCCTCCCACTTAGATGCAGGGGAACCATTTCAAAAAAGATGGCCTAGATTAATGCTCAAATTATAAAAACAGAGCTAGATTCAGCAAGTCTGCATTTAGTCTATCCTACAGCAAACAAGGTGCACCAATTTCATTAAAAAACAGTTCAAATAAGCATGCACAATAAGCCTACAACCAGCAATTCCCAGCTCAGAAGGACAGCATCTACCCTCTCCTTCAACAAGAGTGTAGA
Organism: Protopterus annectens; assembly: GCF_019279795.1. Taxonomy (NCBI): domain Eukaryota; kingdom Metazoa; phylum Chordata; order Ceratodontiformes; family Protopteridae; genus Protopterus; species Protopterus annectens. The sequence continues at coordinate 198,250,231 of NC_056725.1, read as the reverse complement.
CCAAAACCCTCTTAATGTAAAATAACTGTCCTGAAGTCTAGGGGCTTAAAACTGACTGTAGCCAAGAAAGTATTCACAGTTTGCAAAGAAATTATTTTCTAACTTTTTTAACTGACCTAGACAAGAACTCTTAAAACTCCAACAGAGCAGAAAACTTAAAGAAAATGTAATTCTAGAATAAGACACAAAATAAATGTGATCAAACATTAAATGAAAGGCTTCAAATAAAACAATGCAGCCAAAGATTAGCAATATTCAGAGAAAACAGGATATTTCTAAATATAAGAGCAATGCTGTTTCTCAGCTCCTCCCACTAATTAACGAAATCTAGTCGCAGTTTGCAAAGGAATTTTCTGGTAATTTTTTAGAGACCCTAGCCAGGATCTCTTAAAACTCCAACAGAAAAGACAATGTAAAACAAAGCAAATCTAATTCTAGAATAAAATACAAAATAAAAATGATCAAACCTTACATGAAGAGCTTCAAATCAAAATAAAATACAGCCACACATCAGCAATATTCAGGGCAAACAGGAAACACACAAACACTTCAGATAAATACAGGTATTTCTAAACATAAGAGCAATGTTGTTTCTCAGCTCCTCCCACTAATTAAATGAAGCTGTTCATAGTTTGCAAATGAAATCTTTGGTAACTTTTTAACTGACCCTGGCCAAAAACACTTAAAACTCCAACAGAGCAGAAAACTTAAAACAAAGCTAATGTAATTCTAGAATAAGATAAAAAATAAAAAATGATCAAACCTTAAATGAAGAGCTTCAAATCAAAATAAAATGCAGCCACAGATATAATTGCAGCAAACAGGGGGCACACAAGCATTTCAACTAAATACAGATATTTCTAATTATAAAAGCAATGCTGTTTCTCAGTTCCTCCCATTAATTTACTGAAGGTATTCACAATATGTAAAGCAATTATTTGCTAACTTTTTAAACTGACGTAAGCAAGAACTCTTATAACTCCAACAGAACAGAAAACTTAAACCAAAGCAAATATAATTCTAGAATAAGATACAAAATAAAAGTGATCAAACCTTAAATGAAGAGCATCAAATCAAAACAAAATGCAGCCACAGATTAGCAATATTCAGAGGGGAAAGAAACACTTAAACACTTCAGCTAAATACAGATATTTCTAAATATAAAAGCAATGCTGTTTCTCAGCTCCTCCTACTAATTAACTGAAGCTGTTCACAGCTCACAGAAAGGAGTTCTTGATTAACTTTTTAACTGACCCTAGCCATGAAGTCTTAAAACTCCAAAAGAACAGAAAACTTAAAACAAAGCAAATGTAATTATAGAATAAGATACACAATTAAAGTAATCAAACCTTAAATTATGAGCTTTAAATCAAAATAAAATGCAGCAACAGATCAGCAATATTCAGTGCAGACTGGAGGCAGGCAAAAACTTCAGCTAAATACAGATATTTCTAATTACAAATGCAATACTGTTTCTCAGCTCCTCCCACTAATTAACTGAAGGTGTTAACAGTTTGCAAAGGAATTCTTAGTTAACTTCTTTAATTGACCATAGCCAAGAACTCTTAAAACTCCAAAAGAACAGAAAATTAAAAACAAAACAAATAGAATCACTGAATAAAATACAAAACAAAAGTAATCAAACCTGAAATGAAGAGCTTCTAATCAAAGTAAAATGCAACCACAGATCAACAACATTCATAGCAAACAGGAGGCACAGAAACACTTCAGCTAAATACATATATTACTAAATATAGCAGCAATGCTGTTTCTCAGCACCTCTCACTAATTAACTGAATCTATTCACAGTTTGCAAAGAAATTCTTTGCTAACTTAAGTGACCCTAGCCAAGATCTTTTAAATCTCCAACAGAAAAGAATATGTAAAAAAGCAAATTTAATTCTAGAATAAGATACAAAATAAAAATTATCAAACCTTACATGAATATTTTTAAATCAAACTAAAATGCAGCCACAGATCAGCAATATTCAGAGAAAACAGGAAACACACAAGCACTTCAGATAAAGAGATATTTCTCAATATGAGCAATGTTGTTTCTCAGCTCCTCCCACTAATTAAATGAAACTGTTCACAGTTTGCAAATTAAGTCTTTGGTAACTTTTTAACTGACCCTAGCAAAGAACTCTTAAAACTCCAAAATAATAGAAAATTTAAAACAAAGCAAATATACTTCTAAAAAAAAGATACAAAATAAAAGTGATCAAACCATAAACGAAGAGCTTCAAATCAAAATAAAATGCAGCCATATATCAACAATATTCAGAGCAAACAGGAGGCTCACAAGCACTTCAACTAAATACAGATATTTCTAAATACAAGAGTAATGCTGTTTCTCAGCTCCTCCCACTAATTAATTAAAGCTATTCATAGTTTGCAAAGGAATACTTTGGTAACTTTTTAATTGACCCTAGCAATGAACTATTAAAACTCCCAACAGAACAGAAAATTTAAAACAAAGCAAATGTAATTCTAGAAAAAGATACAAAATAAAAGTGATCAAACCTTAAATGAAGAGCTTCAAATCAAAATACAATGCAACTGCAGATCATCAATATTCAGAGCAAACTGGAGGCAAGCAAAAATGTCAGCTAAATACAGATATTTCTAATTATAAACGCAATACTGTTTCTCAGCTCCTCCCACTAATTAATTGAAGCTATTCACAGTTTGCAAAGGAATTCTTCATTAACTATTTTAACTAACCCTAGCCAAACTCTCATAAAACTCTAACACAACATACAATTTAGAACAGAGCATATGTAATTCTAGAATAAGATACAAAATAAAAGTGATCAAACCTTAAATGAAGAGCTTCAAATCAAAGTAAAATGTAACCAAAGATCATCAGCATTCAGAGCTAACAGGAGGCACACAAAAACATCAGCTAAATACAGATATTTCTAAATATTAGAGCAATGCTGTTTCTCAGCTCTTCCCACTAAGTAACTAAATTTATTCACATTTTGCAAAGGAATTCCTTGGCAACTTTTTTAAAGTGACCCTAGCCAAAATCTCTTAAAACTCCAATAGAAAAGAAAATGTAAAACAAAGCAAATGTAATTCTAGAATAAGATACAAAATAAAAATGTCCAAACTTTACATGAAGATCTTCGTAACAAAATAAAATGTAGCCAGAGATCAGCAGTATTCAGAGCAAAGCGGAAACACACAAACTCTTTAGATACATACAGATATTTCTAAATAAAAGAACAATGCTGTTTCTCAACTCCTGCCACTAATTAAATGAAGCTGTTCACAGTTTGTAAATCAAGTCTTAGGAAACTATTTTAACTGACCCTAGCCAAGAACTCTTAAAACTCCAACAGAACAGAAAACTTAAAATAAAGCAAATGTAATTCTAGAAAAGATACAAAGTAAAAGTGATCAAACCTTAAATGAAGAGCTTCAAATCAAAATAAAATACAGGTATAACAATATTCAGAGCAATCAGGAGGCACACAAGCACTTCAACTAAATACAGATATTTCTAAATACAAGAGCAATGCTGTTTTTCAGCTCCTCCCACTAATTAACTGAATCTTTCACAGTTTGCAAAATAATTCTTAACTATCTTTTTTTAAGTGACCCTAGCCACACTCTCTTAAAACTCCAACAGAAAAAAAATAAAAATATATAAAAAATATAAATATAAAAAATAAAATGCAGTCACAGATCAGGAATATAGAGAGGAATCAGTAAACACACAAACACTTCATATAAATAAAGATATTTCTAAATATAAGAGCAATGCTGTTTCTCAGCTCCTCCCACTAATTAAATTAAGCTGTTCACAGTTTACATTTCAAGTCCTTGGTAACTTTTTAAACTCACCCTAGCAAAGAACTCTTAAAACTCCAACATAACAGAACATTTAAAACAAAGCAAATGTACTTCTAGAATAAGATACAAAATAAAAGTGATCAAACCTTAAATGAAGAGCATCAAATCAAAATAGCATGCAGCCATAGATCAACAATATTCAGAGCAAATAGGAGGCACACAAGCACTTCAACTAAATGCAGATATTTCTAAATACAACAGCAATGCTGTTTCTCAGCTCCTCCAACTAACTAAATGGAACTATTTACAGTTTGCAAAGGAATTATTTGGTAACTTTCATCTGACCCTACCCAAGAACTCTTAAAACTCCATCCAAAAGGAAAACTTAAAGCAAACCAAATATAATTCTAGAATAAAATACAAAATAAAAGTGTTCAAACCTTAAATGAAAAGCTTCAAATCAAAATAAAATGCAGCCACAGAACAACAATATTCAAGGCAAACTGGAGGTACACAAAAACCTTACCTAAATGCAGATATTTTTAAATATAAAAACATTGCTCTTTCTTAGCTGTTCCCACTAATTAACTGAAGCTATTCACACTTAACAAAGGAATTCATTGGTAACCTCTTTAACTGACTCTAGGCGTGAACTATTAAAACTCCAACAGAACAAAAAACTTAAAAAAAATGGAATTTTAAAATAAGCTAAAAATAAAAGTGATCAAACCTTCAATGAAGAGCTTCAAATCAAAGTAAAATGCAGATACTCATCAGCAATATTCAGAGCAAACAGGAGCCAGACAAACACTTCATCTAAATACAAATATCTCAAAATATAAACACAATGTTCTTTCTCAGCACATCCAACTTATTAACTGAAGCTATTCACAGTTTGCAAAGGAATTCTTTGGTAACATTTTACCTGACCCTAGCCAAGAACTCGTAAAACTCCAACAGAACAGAAAACTTAACACAAAGCAAATATAATTCTAAATAAACGTATTTTTAATTATAAAAGCAACGCTGTTTCTCAGCTCCTCCCGCTAATTAACTGAAGCTATTCACAGTTTGCAAATGAACTCTTTAGTAATTTTTTTAACTGACCCTAGACAATATCTGTTAAAACTCCAACAGAACAGAAAACTTAACACAAAGCAAATGTAATTCTAAAATAAGATACAAAAGAAATGTGATCAAACCTTAAATGAATACCTTCATATTAAAATAAAATGCAGCCACAAATCAGCAATATTCAAAGCAAATTGGAGGAACACAAAAACTTCAGTTAATTACAGATATTACTATAGATAAAAGCAATGATCTTTCTCAGCTCCTCCCACTAATCAACTGGAGCTATTCACAGTTTGCAAACAAATTCTTTGGTAACTTTATATTACCCTAGCCAAGAATTCTTAAAACTCCAAAAGAGCAGAAAACATAAAGCAAAGGCAATGTAATTTGAGAATAAGATACAAAATAAAAGTGATCAAACCTTAAATGAAGAGCTTTAAATCAAATCAAAATGCAACCACAGAACAGCAATATTCATAGCAAACAGGAGGCGCACAAACATTTCAGTTAAATACAGATATTTCTAAATATAAGAGCAATGCTGTTGCTCAGCTCCTTCCGTTAATTAACTGAAGATATTCACAGTTTGCAAAGAAATTCTTTGCTATCTTTTTTAACTGACCCTAGCCAAGAACTTTTAAAATGCCAACAGAACAAAACACGTAGCACAAAGCAAATGTAATTCCAGAATAATATACAAAATAAAAGTGCTGAAACCTTAAATGAAGATATTTAAATTAAAATAAAATACAGCCACAGATCAGCAATGTTCAGAGCAAACAGGAAGCACACAAATACTTCAGCTAAACACAATCATTTTTAAATATAAGCATAATGCTGTTTCTTAGCTCCTCCCATTAATTAACTGAAGATATTTACAGTTTGCCAAGGAATTCTTTGGTAACTTTTTTTAAGTAACTAGCTAAATTGTCTTAAAACTTGAACATAAATACATGCAAAACAAAACAAATGTAATTCAAGAGTAAGATACAAAACCAAAGTGTTCAAACCTTAAATGAAGAGCTTCAAATCAAAATAACATGTTGCCATGGATCAGCAATATTCAGAGCAAACAAGAAGCACACAAACACTTCAGATATATAAAGATATGTCTAAATATAAAAACAATGCTGTTTCTCAGCTCCTTCCACTAATTAACTGAAGCTGTTGACAGTTTGCAAAGGAATTCTTTGTTAACTTTTTAAACTGACCCTTGCCATGAACGCATAAAAGTGAGACAGGAAAAAAATCTTATAACAAAGCATGTCCAATTACAGAATAAGATACACAAGAAAAGTGATCAAACCATAAATGAAGAGCTTCAAATCAAAAATAAAATGGAGCCATAGATCGACAATATTCAGAGCAAACAGGAGGCACACAAACACTTCAGGTAAACATAGATATTTCTAACTACAAGAGCAATACTGTTTCTCAGCTCCTCCCACTAATTAACTGAATATATTCACAGTTTGTAAAGATATTCTTTGCTAACCATTTTAAGTCGCCCTAGCTAAGATCTCTTAAAAAACTCCAACAGAAAAGAAAATGTAAAAGAAAGCAAATGTAATTCTAACATTAAAATGCAGCCACAGATCACCAATATGTAGAGCAAACAGGACACACACAAAACTTCAGATAAATACAGATATTTCTAAATATAAGAGTAATGTTGTTTCTCAGCTCCTCCCTCTAATTAAATGAAGCTGTTCAACATTTGCAAATGAAGACTTTGGTAACTTTTTAACTGACCCTAGCAAAGAACTCTTAAAACTACAACAGAACAGAAAACTTAAAACAAAGCAAATGTACTTCTAGAATAAGATACAAAATTAAAGTGATGAAACCTTAAATAAAGAGTTTCAAACCAAAATAAAATGCAGCCACAGATCAGCAATATTCAGAGCAAACAGGAGGGACACAAACAGTTCAAATCAATACAGATATTTTGAAATATAATAGCAATGCTGTTTCTCAGCTCCTCCCACGTATTAACTGAATCTATTCACACTTTGCAAAGAAATTATTTTGTAATTTTTTTAACTGACCCTAGCAAAGAACTCTTAAATCTCCAACAGAACAGAAAATTTAAAACAAAGCAAATGTACTTCTAGAATAAGATAAAAGTGATCAATCCTTAAATAAAGAGCTTCAAATTAAAATAAAATGCAGCCATAGGACAGCAATATTCAAAGCAAACACGAGGTACACAAGCACTTCAACTAAATACAGATATTTCTAAATACAAGAGCAATGCTGTTTCCCAGCACCTCCAACTAATTAACTGGAGATATTTACTGTTTGTAAAGGAATTCTTTGGTAACTTTTATCAGGCCCTAGCCAAGAACTATTAAAACTCGAACCGAAAGGAAAACTTAAAGCAAACCATAACTAATTCTAGAATAAAATACAAAATAAAAGTGATCAAACCTTAAATGAAAAGCTTCAAATCAAAATATAATGCAGCCACAGATCAATAATATTCAAGGCAAACTGGATACACAAAAACCTCACCTAAATACAGATATTTCTAAATAAAAAAAAATTGCTCTTTCTCGGGTGCTCCCACTAATTAATTGAAGCTATTCACACTTAACAAAGGAATTAATTGGTAACCTCTTTAACTGACTCTAGGCAATAACTATCAAAGCTGCAACAGAACAAAAAATGTTAAAATAAGATAAAAATAAAAGTGATCAAACCTTCAATGAAAAGCTTCAAATAAAAGTAAAATGCAGACACTCATCAGCAATATTCATAGCAAAGAGGAGCTAAACACTTCATCTAAATACAAATATCTCAAAATATGACACAATGTTCTTTCTCAGCACATACAACTTATTAACTGAAGCTATTCACAGTTTGCAAAGGAATTCTTTGGTAACATTTTAACTGACCCTAGCCAAGAACTCTTAAAACTCCAACAGAACAGAAAACTTAACACAAAGCAAATGTAATTCTAAAATAATATACAAAAGAAATGTGATCTAACCTTAAATGAATAGCTTCATATCAAAATGAAAAGCTTCAAATCAAAGTAAAATGCAGACAGTCATCAGCAATATTCATAGCAAACAGGAGCCAAACACTTCATCTAAATACTAATATCTCAAATTATAAGCACAATGTTGTTTCTCAGCACCTCCAACTTATTAACTGAAGCTATTCACAGTTTGCAAAGGAATTCTTTCGTAACATTTTAACTGACCCTAAACAAGAACTCTTAAAATTCCAAATGATCAGAAAACCTAAAGCAAAGCAAATGTATTTCTAGAATAAGATACAAAATAAAAGAGATCAATTCTTAAATGAAGAGTTTCAAATCAAAATAGAATGCCGCCATATTTCAACAATATTCAGAGCAACCTGGAGGCAAGCAAAAACTTCAGCAAAATACAGGTATTTTTAATTATAAAAGCAATGCTGTTTCTCAGTTCCTCCCACTAATTAACTGAAGCTATTCACAGTTTGCAAAGGAATTCTTTGTTAATTTTTTTAACTGACCCTAGATAAGAAATCTTAAAACACCAACAGAACAGAAAACTTAACACAAAGCAAATGTAATTCTAAAATAAGATACAAGAGAAATGTGATCAAACCTTAAATGAATAGCTTCATATCAAAATAAAATGCAGCCACAAATCAGCAATATTCAGGGCAAACTGGAGGAACACAAACACTTTAGCTAATTATAGATAATACTAAAGATAAAAGCAATGCTTTTTTCTCAGCTCCTCCCACTAATTAAACAAAGCTATTCACAGTTTGCAAAGGAATTATTTGGTAACTTTCATCTAACCCTACCCAAGAACTCGTAAAACTCCATCCAAAAGGAAAACTTAAAGCAAATCAAATATAATTCTAGAATAAAATACAAAACAAAAGTGATCAAACCTTAAATGAAAAGCTTCAAATCAAAATAAAATGCAGCCACAGATCAACAATATTCAAGGCACACTGGAAGCACACAAAACCCTCATCTAAATGCAAATATTTCTAAACATAAAACCATTGCTCTTTCTTAGCTGTTCCCACTAATTAACTGAAGCTATACACACTTAACAAAGGAATTCCTTGGTAACCTCTTTAACTGACTTTAGGCCTGAACTATTAAAACTTCAACAGAACAAAAAACTTAAAAAAAAGCAAATGGAATTTTAAAATAAGCTAAAAATAAAAGTCATCAAACCTTCAATGAAGAGCTTCAAATCAAAGTAAAATGCAGATACTCATCAGAAATATTCAGAGCAAACAGGAGCCAGACAAACACTTCATCTAAATACAAATATCTCAAAATATAAGCACAATGTTCTTTCTCAGCACATCCAACTTATTAACTGAAGCTATTCACAGTTTGCAAATGAATTATTTGGTAACATTTTAACTGACCCTAGCCAAGAACTCTTAAAACTCCAACAGAACAGAAAACTTAACAAAAGCAAATGTAATTCTAAAATAAGATACAAAAGAAATGTGATCAGACCTTAAATGAATACCTTCATATCAAAATAAAATGCAGCCACAAATCAGCAATATTCAAAGCAAACTGGAGGAACACAAAAACTTCAGTTAATTACAGATATTACTATAGATAAAAGCAATGATCTTTATCAGCTCTTCCCATCACAGTTTGCAAACAAATTCTTTGGTAACTTTATATTACCCTAGCCAAGAATTCTTAAAACTCCAAAAGAGCAGAAAACATAAAGCAAAGCCAATGTAATTTGAGAATAAGATTCAAAATAAAAGTGATCAAACCTTAAATGAAGAGCTTTAAATCAAATCAAAATGCAACCACAGATCAGCAATATTCAGAGCAAACAGGAGGCACACAAACATTTCAGCTAAATACAGAGATTTCTAAATATAAGAGCAATGCTGTTTCTCAGCTCCTCCCATTAAATATATGAAGCTATTCACAGTTTGCAAAGAAATTCTTTACTAACTTTTTTAACTGACCCCAGCCAAGAACTCTTAAAACACCAACAGAACACATAGCACAAAGCAAATGTAATTCTAGAATAATATACAACATAAAAGTGCTCAAACTTTAAATGAAGATATTTAAATTAAAATAAAATACAGCCACAGATCAGCAATGTTCAGAGCAAACAGGAAGCACACAAATACTTCAGCTAAACACAAACATTTTTAAATATAAGCGCAATGCTGTTTCTTAGCTCCTCCCATTAACTGAAGATATTTACAGTTTGCAAATGAATTCTTTGGTAACTTTTTTTAAGTAATCCTAGCTAAATTCTCTTAAAACTCCAACATAAATAAATGCAAAACAAAACAAATGTAATTCAAGACTAAGATACAAAACCAAAGCGATCAAACCTTAAATGAAGAGCTTCAACTCAAAATAATATGCTGCTATGGATCAGCAATATTAAGAGCAAACAAGAAACAGACAAACACTTCAGATATATAAAGATATGTCTAAATATAAGAACAATGCTGTTTCTCAGCTGCTTCCACTAATTAACTGAAGCTGTTGACAGTTTGCAAAGGAATCCTTTGTTAACTTTTTTTAAATGACCCTTGCCATGAACACTTAAAAGTCCGAGAGAAAAGAAAGCTTAAAACAAAGCATGTGCAATTACGGAATAAGATACACAAGAAAAGTGATCAAACCATAAATGAAGAGCTTCAAATCAAAAATAAAATGGAGCCATATATCAACAATATTCAGAGCAAACAGGAGGCTCACAAACACTTCAAGTAAATATAGATATTTCTAACTACAAGAGCAATACTCTTTCTCAGCTCCTCCCACTAATTAACTGAATATATTCACAGTTTGTAAAGGAATTATTTGTTAACTTTTTTAAGTCACTCTAGCTAAGATCTCTTAAAACTCCAACAGAAAAGAAAATGTAAAAGAAAGCAAATGTAATTCTAACATTAAAATGCAGCCACAGATCATCAATATGCAGAGCAAACAGGACACACACAAAACTTCAGATAAATACAGATATTTCTAAATATAAGAGTAATGTTGTTTCTCAGCTCCTCCCACTAATTAAATGAAGCTGTTAACCATTTGCAAATTAAGTCTTTGGCAACTTTTTAACTGACCATAGCAAAGAACTCTTAAAACTACAACAGAACAGAAAACTTAAAACAAAGCAAATGTACTTCTAGAATAAGATACAAAATTAAGGTGATGAAACCTTAAATAAAGAGTTTCAAACCAAAATAAAATGCAGCCACAGATCAGCAATATTCAGAGCAAACAGGAGGGACACAAACAGTTTAGATCAATACAGATATTTTGAAATATAAGAGCAATGCTGTTTCTCAGCTCCTCCCACTTATTAACTGAATCTATTCACACTTTGCAAAGAAATTATTTGGTAACTTTTTTAACTGACCCTAGCAAAGAACACTTAAAACTCCAACAAAACAGAAAATTTAAAACAAAGTAAATATACTTCTAGAATAAGATAAAAGTGATCAAACCTTAAATAAAGAGCTTCAAATCAAAATAAAATGCAGCCGTAGGTCAGCAATATTCAAAGCAAACAGGAGGGACACAAGCACTTCAACTAAATACAGATATTTCTAAATACAAGAGCAATGGTGTTTCTCAGTGCCACCATCTAATTAACTGGAGATATTTACTGTTTGTAAAGGAATTCTTTGGTAACTTTTATCTGAACCTAACCAAGAACTATTAAAACTCCAACCGGAAGGAGAACTTAAAGCAAACCAAAAATAATTCTAGAATAAAATAAAAAATAAAAGTGATCAAACCTTAAATGAAAAGCTTCAAATCAAAATAAAATGCAGCCAGAGATCAACAATATCCAAGGCAAACTGGAGGCACACAAAAACCTTACCTAAATACAGATATTTCTAAATATAAAAACATTGCTTTTTCTCAGGTGCCCCCACTAATTAACTAAAGCTATTCACAGCTAGCAAAGGAATTCATTGGTAACCTCTTTAACTGACTCTAGACAATAACTATTAAAACTGCAACAGAACAAAAAAATGTTAAAATAAGATAAAAATAAAAGCGATCAAACCTTCAATGAAAAGCTTCAAATCAAAGTAAAATGCAGACACTCATCAGCAATATTCATAGCAAAGAGGAGCCAAACACTTAATCTAAATACAAATATCTCAAAATATGAGCACAATGTTCTTTCTCAGCACATCCAACTTATTAACTGAAGCAATTCACAGTTTGCAAAGGAATTATTTGGTAACATTTTAACTGACCCTAGCCAAGAACTCTTAAAACTCCAACAGAACAGAAAACTTAACACAAAGCAAATGTAATTCTAAATAAAGGTATTTCTACTTATAAAAGCAATGTTGTTTCTCAGCTCCTCCCACTAATTAATTGAAGCTATTCACAATTTGCAAAGGAACTCCTTGGTAATTTTTTTTCAACTGACCCTAGACAAGAACTCTTAAAACTCCAGCAGAACAGAAAACTTAACACAAAGCAAATGTAATTCTAAAATAAGATTAAAAAGAAATGTGATCAAACCTTAAATGAAGAGCTTCATATCAAAATGAAAAGCTTCAAATCAAAGTAAAATGCCAACACTCATCAGCAATATTCATAGCAAACAGGAGCCAAACACTTCATCTAAATACAAATATTTCAAATTATAAGCACAATGTTGTTTCTCAGTACCTCCAACTTATTAACTGAAGTTATTCACAGTTTGCAAAGGAATTCTTTTGTAACATTTTAACTGACCCTAAACAAGAACTCTTAAAATTCCAAAAGATCAGAAAACCTAAAGCAAAGAAAATGTATTTCTAGAATAAAATACAAAATAAAAATGATCAATTCTTAAATGAAGAGTTTCAAATCAAAATAAAATGCTGCCATATTTCAACAATATTCAGAACAACCTGGAGGTAAGCAAAAACTTCAGCAAAATACAGGTATTTTTAATTATAAAAGCAATGCTGTTTCTCAGCTCCTCCCACTAATTAACTGAAGCTATTCACAGTTTGCAAAGGAATTCTTTGGTGATTTTTTTAAAATTGACCCTAGATAAAAAAATCTTAAAACACCAGCAGAACAGAAAACTTAACACAAAGCAAATGTAATTCTAAAATAAGATACAAGAGAAATGTGATCAAAGTTAAATGAATAGCTTCATATCAAAATAGAATGCAGCCACAAATCAGCAATATTCAGGGCAAACTGGAGGAACACAAAAACTTCAGCTAATTACAGATATTACTAAAGATAAAAGCAATGCTTTTTTTCTCCGCTTCTCCCACTAATTAAACAAAGCTATTTACAGTTTGCAAAGGAATTCTTTGGTAACTTTATATTACCCTATCCAAGAATTCTTAAAACTCCAAAAGAGCAGAAAACATAAAGCAAAGCCAATGTAATTTGAGAATAAGATACAAAATAAAAGTGATCAAACTTTAAATGAAGAGCTTCAAATCAAATTACAATGCAGCCACAGATCAGCAACATTCAGAGCAAACAGGAGGCACACAAACACTTCAGCTAAATACAGATATTTCTTAATATAAGAACAATGCTGTTTATCAGCTTCTTCCATTATTTAACTGAAGCTATTCACAGTTTTCAAATGAATTCTTTGCTAAGTTTTTTAACTGACCCTAGCCAAGAACTCTTAAAACTCCAACAGAACAGAAAACATAACTCAAAGCAAATGTAATTCAAGAATAAGATAGAAAATAAAATTGTTCAAACCTTAAACGAAGAGCTTCAAGTCAAAATAAAATGCTGCCATAGATCAACAATATTCAGATCAAACAAGGAACACACAAATACTTTGGATATATACAGATATGTCTAAATACAAGAACAATGAAGTTTATCAGCTTTTTCCACTAATTAACTGAAGCTGTTCACAGTTTGCAAAGGAATTTGTTGTTAACTTTTTAACTGACCCTTGCCATGAACTCTTAAAAGTCCAGCAGAACAAAAAGCTTAACACAAAGCATATGCAATTATAGAATAAGATACAAAAGAAAAGTGATCAAACCATAAATGAAGAGCTTCACATTAAAAATAAAATGGAGCCATAGATCAACAATATTCAGAGCAAACAGAAAACACACACAACTTCAGATAAATACAGATATTTCTAAATATAAGAGTAATGTTGTGTCTTGGCTCCTCCCACTAATTAAATGAAGCTGTTCACAATTTGCAAATGAAGTCTTTGGTAACTTTTTAACTGACCCTAGCAAAGAACTCTTAAAACTACAACAGAACAGAAAACTTAAAACAAAGCAATGTACTTCTAGAATAAAATACAAAATAAAAGTGATCATACCTTAAATAAAGAGCTTTGAATCAAAATAAAATGCAGTCACAGATCAGCAATTTTCAGAGCAAACAGGTGGCACAGTTCAGATCAATACAGATATTTCTAAATATAAGAGCAATGCTGTTTTTCAGCTCCTCCCAGTAATTAACTGAGACTATTCACAGTTTCCAAAGAAAGTATTTGGTAACTTTTTAACTGACCCTAGCCAAGAACTCTTACAACTCCAACAGAACAGAAAACTTATAACAAAGCAAATGTAATTCTAGAATAATATACAAAATAAAAGTGATAAAAAATTAAATTAAATGCAGCCACAGATCAGCAATATTGAGAACAAACAGGAGGCACACAAACAATAAAATTAATGATTTGTTTCTGCTTTCTCAAAGGAAATCGGGAGACTATACCATATTAGGAAGTGCAGAAAGCAGAGTGAGGAGAACAATGGCATCAAATAAGACACAAACCAAGGAGGTATAGTGGGAACTGAATTTTATATGGGAGAATAAATGACATAAACCAAATGGTTTGCCATTTACCCTTTGCAAAGGAATTGTTTGGTAACTTTTTAACTGACCCTAGCCAAAAACTCTTGAATCTCCAACAGAACAGAAAACTTCAAACAAAGCAAATTGAATTCTAAAATAACATACAAAATAAAAGTGATCAAACCTTAAATGAAGAGCTTCAAATTTAAAATAAAATGCAGCCACAGATCAGCATTATTCAAAGCAAACAGGGGGCACACAGACACCTCAACTAAATACAGATATCTATAAATATAAGCACAATGTGCTTTACCATCTCCTCCTACTAATTAACTGTATATATTCACAGTTTACAAAGGAATTATTTGGTAACTTTTTAACTGACCCTAGCCAAGAACTCTTAAAACTCCAACTGAATAGAAAACTTAAAACAAGGCAAATGTAATTCTAGAATAAGATACAAAATAAAAGTAATCAAACCTTAAATGAAGAGCTTCAAATCAAAATAAAATTCAGCCACAGATCAGCAATATTCAGAGCAAAAAGGAGGCACACAAACACTTCAGCTAAATACAGATATTTCTAAATATAAGAGCAAGGCTTTTTCTCAGCTCCTCCCACTAATTATCAGAAGCTATTCACAGTTTGCAAAGGAATTCTTTGGTAACTTTTCTTAACTGACACTAGCAAAGATCTTTTAAACGTCAATGGAACAGAAAACTTAAAACAAAACAAATGCAATTCTAGAATAAGATACAAAATAAAAGTGATCAAACCTTAAATGAAGAGCTTTAAATCAAAATTAATGAAGCCACAGATCAGCAATATTGAGAGCAAACAAGAGTCACAGAAACAATTAAATGAATGATTTGTTTCTGCTTTGTCAAAGGAAATCAAGGAGGGTATGCCATGCTAGGAAGTGTAGAGATCAGAGTGAGGAGAACAATGGCCTCAAATAGGACACAAACCAAGGAGGTATGGTGGGAAATGACTGTTATATGGGAGAATAAATCACAGAAACCAAGTGGTTTGTCTCCTACTGACTTCAGTAAGCTGTATCTGGCAATTGAGCTGCTTGATCCAATGCGGGAGTCCATGACAAATTGCTTACCAGTGTAGACATGTCCAGGGAATGGAAGGTTCTGCAAGTTTATTGGTGTAAAATCAGTGGGAAGAAAGGCCAAGGAGAAAATTCTGAAGGGAAAGCAGGTCACTTTTCTAGAGGGCAACAGTTTCCACGACAGCAACCGACACAGGTTCATACCTGGATGCAGCAGTCAGTCAAACTTGATTCAGTTTTACAGTTTGATTTGGTCCTGCATCAGTATCATATTGGGAAACTGGTAAATTTAAGGGTAGGACTGAGAGGCTGTACCCCTACATGAGAGAAGTTTAGGGTACACACTGCTCTGCTGATAGGGTAGGTGTCTGGAATAAGAAGTGATTATTAGAATAAGACAACATTTCTATATTCACTACTGTTTATTGGGCTTGTTGAAGTATAACTGAGAAAAAAGAATTAGGCATTAACTTCTCACTGATATCACTCTGATGATATGGGCAAGTGCCAGCATTGCCAACTGGAGTTTTGTAATGAATGATATGTCCTTTGAATATCAAACTGTTTTATAGCAGATGTTTCTGTTACAAATGTATTAGAACCGTATGTCATTTGTATATCAAACTGATTTGTAGAGTTGCTTGTGCTGAGAATATATTTGTGAGGTTTGCTTGTGTTAAAATGTATCAACAGTGCTCCCTGCTGAAATGAAAATAAATGTACATGTATTATTGTAACTGAATTAAATATACCAGCTAGCTTACTTTAAGAAAAATAGGGGAAATGTAAACAAGCTGTTAAATCAGTACAATGGCACCCCACAGTGTTGAATAGGACTGTAGATGCTAGGTCTGGAAAAAAAGCTTTTGTTCATTAGCTCAGTAAAAAGAGGGGAAGCCCCAGGCACTGTCATAAACATGTATCTGTGCATTGCAGCTGTTTATGCTAAATTCCTGTCACACCTTCAAAGAGGAATACTGTTAGAACTTAGAGTCAGGTGACCAGATGAAGTCATTCTGCCAGCTCTCTTGGAAATTATATTTTAGATATTACAAATAGAAATCTCATTGAGTATTTTGTTTAAGGTCCTGCCTAGAAAGACTGCTCATGTATTTTATCTTGCCTTGCCCAAGTAAGTTATTAGGGAACAGCAAATTCTCTTAAAATCAGTCAGGAATATAGTGAAACTTAGTTTAGAAAGTGTTTTTCTTTATTTGTATGAGTCTGTTCATCAATGTTAATTTCAATGTTTTTTGTTATTTGAACTCTGTGGTTTACTCTAAATATATATTAAATATTTTCATGTTGTTTTATTTTTTTTATTATTAAAATATTTGAAACTTTTATTGTGTCTGGTCCTTGTAGAAAGTATCTAACATTTGAGAATACTTATATTTATTTGGTGATGCTGTTGGGCCTCTCCAGGAAGCCTAGCTGTCTTGGTCAACTACTATCATTTGTATTAATATTAGCTTCACTAAATTGGATACCCTTTTAAGAGCCTTATAGTAATTGACTGGTGGCAGTGACTCTACCTCATAGTCTGGGAAGAGTTGGTAGACTGTGTATTCTGTGCCAGCCTTTCCCAGGAGCATGTGTGTGTGTGTGTGTGTGTGTGTTTGTGTGTGTGTGTGTGTGTGTGTGTGTGTGTGTGTGTGTGTGTGTGTGTGTGTGTGTGTGTGTGTGTGTGTGTGCACGTGTATGTGAAAATTAAATGTTAAAGAGTATGTGTGTTAGCTACTTGGGCTGGGGACAAGAGGAACGGGGATTCCAGAGAGGGTGTTGGAGGACTTGGCATGGACACTCATTTGAGGACCTAAACCTACAGCTGTACCAGTGAGGAGTCTTATTGAGGACCCAGATGGAGGCAGATATAGAGACATCCAGACCCTGGGCAGAGTGTGTTCCCTGTGTGATCTTAAGGGAAATTGTACTTGATGCAGGGAGGTCTGCATTCGGAAACACTGAATGTTTCCATTTGTATTTCAAGTGCATGTCCCTGTACAGTGTCAGTGGTGAGAATTCAGACTCCTTGATTACTGGTGCAGCATGGGGCATCACATATTGGTGGTAGTGGTGGCCATCACATATTAGTAGCAGTGGTAGGCATCACAATCACAGACATAAGTGTAACAGCAGATGCTGGAGAAACGATCCTTGAGAGAGATTTAAAAAGGTTGTCCAAACAAGCAGGTAGGTGGCAGCTGAGGCTGATTGCATAAACACACAATTCATTGCATCTGTGCCCCAAAAGCCTGTAGTAAAGTATAAGCACTGCGGAGTGAAGCTGATGACAGCAATTCAAGACAAGGATCTGGTGGTGCAGATTATACGCGTTTATATCACATTATCGAAAGCCGAAAACACCGAACACCATTTAATCGAACCTAAATAATCTAAAACACACAATATCAAACATTCACAACAGTGAATTTTTTCCCTGGGAAAAAATTCATTATTCCGAAACACATTCACACAAGAAAAGGCACATCACAAAAACAGCAATCCACACACTTACACTTAAAATCATACATTTAACCCTACACTAAACTATACAAACACTACTATCTATCCACTTACCTTAACCCTAACCCTAAGGTCCATCACTATCGCACACTCACCTTACCCGCGCCCTAACCCTAACTCACTTAACCTGCCCCCAACCCTAAACTCTGTCACTATTGCACACTCACCTCACCAGGGCCCTAACCCTAACTCACGTAACCCGTGCCCTAAACCTAACGTCCACACAATCACACACTTACCTGAACCCCCGAAACTTTCCACCACAGTGCTAAAAATAGCAAAGCCACAGAAACAGACAACCAAATTCTTTTCCTAGGAAAGAATTTGATGTTCTGCAGCTTCGCTATTTTTAGCGTTCGATGCATAGTGTTCAACATTGTGGCATTTGATGTTATCGGCTTTCCGATTACACCTGGACTGGACTAGCAAGAGCTGAGTGAGAAGGCAATGGCAACAAATGACAGTTATGGGGTATCCTCAGGAAGACATACTACAGTAAGTAAAGAATTAATGATCCCACTCAGTGGGGTCCTAGTCTGACCATAATCTGGACACTTTTTTGACTCTTGCAGGCCATGTTAGTGTGCTGAAAAGAATTTGGAGAGAAATAACTAGAAAAGTTTGCGTTGTGTAGGGAAAGGAATATGACCTGAGATTTATAGCAACTGAAACTGTTCACACTAGAGACCAGAATAGATTGAGGACAACATGATATGAACGCACAAGGTTATGTCTAGGGTTGCCACCTTTTCAAATGCCAAAGTGGAATATTTTGGGTAGAAATGTCAGATTTTGCAGGCCGAAATATACCCACAGCCAGTACAAAGGACAAAAATTCACTTTTTTGCCTAAATAAAAGCTTATTCTTGTAGCATTTTAGTTGCTGTTTCTGTTTCTTATAAAATTTAGGTGTTTCAGATACAGAGTAACTGTTTTATGTAACTATTACATAAAATATAGGAAATAATTTTGTCCTAAAATCTCAGGACATTTGCCATTTTTTTTAATTTTTTTGCAGGACACAATTGCCCAAAGAGGGACTATCCCTCGCAAAGTGGGATAGGTGGTAACCCTAGTTATGTCAGGGAGATGTGAAGGTTCATCTTCTGTAGGAAAGACTGTGGAAGAAGTAGGAAACACAGTCAGCAGAGTGTAGGGACTAACTATACTAACTATTCCCCTGCTCAGTGAAAGTACTTCTCTTTAGAAAGGGTTCTGGACCCACAAAATGCACTACTAATATATAAAACTAGAAAGCGTTCTAGACCCATAGAATGTACTACTAGAATCTGGAGCATTTCTCCCCGGGCCTCCGCTGAAACCAGGCTCTGTGGAACCTAGTTGGACTTTCCCGGTCAACAAATGATAAATAAATAAATATAAGAATAGAAAGGGTTCTGGACCAACAGAATGCACTTCAAGAATATAAGAAACAGGAATGGTGAATAAGGGAAGCGTGGAAGATTGCAATGGGGTTGTGTTAGAATACTAAATCCACTTAAGTAACTGGCTAGGCATGTTTATTTACTTCTGTCATTAAACAAATAAAATGCAGACTTAATTTAATGCAAAAGCAGCTGGTTATATATAAACAGTACAGGCTTATGTAAGATGATGTTGTTTCCGTGAGTGAGAATGGAGTTTTAGGGGAAGGGAGCGAGAAGGGTATTTTAGGTTTAAGGAGCTGGAATGAGAGTTTTAGGGTTAGACTTAGAGTTATGGTAGGGCTATGGGAAATACATAGTTATGGGAGATCAAGTTAGTGGGAGTTTTGTCACTTGCCTATTTGAGCAAAAGTATCATGAACTTATACCACACAAGTTCTTGAAGTAGATGATTTTCTACCACCAGTATTTTTACCATTTCTGAAAGCTCGCATTCCATAATGCTCTTTTTCAGCAAAGCAGTATAAAAAGGAACTGAACCCTTATTGAAACAGACCATCATTGTGAAAAGCAAGTTACTAGAAGACAAAACTGTGTCAGCAGCTATTCACAATAACCAGTGCCAAATGTAATGGCATATACAATGTGTTCATAATTCTGAAGTACTGAACAACTACATATCCATATCGCTGCTTTATGTATTACTGGTGAAGGTTGTGGTTTTGGAATTCCTGAAACAGAACTGTAAGTCAAATATATTATGAAAGTCTAATTTTTAGGCTGACTGAGTTACTCCTCCCTCTATTTTATGAGGAGGTAGATTGTTATTACTGGTAGTCTAATCAATTTTATAAAGTCAAAAGCTTTCATGCGCTCCTGTGGTTAAAACTGAATTTTTTTAGTTTTTTTTTTTTTTTTTTTTTTTTTTTTGAAGAAGTAGATCTTGTGCTGAGTTTCATCTAAGTTGTAGCTGTATTATTCATTTCTGTACTTTAATGATGTGATAAAGTCTCTGGAAATGGGAAAAGGTTCATTAAACTGTCATCGAGTATAGATCACACCTAAAATTAAAAAAAAATGTATGAAAAGTGTTGCTTGCTCAGTCTGAATTATCTCTGCACATAAAACATGAAATGAGAACATTAGTGAGGACATATCCTTTTAGTTAGTGCTTTCTGTTTATTCTTTAATTAATTATAATAAACTACAGAGAGAGAGAGAGTGGATTAGAATGAATAGAGTCAGCATTAGATTGAACCAAACTTATATTCTCTCTGTCATTTGCCACTAATTTAATTATTTGACACTTAGGTATATTAACTGTTATTTTAATTATACTCAGTGGCTTCTTTTATATTTTTCTGGGTCTGGAGATGGATGGGCTTGTAGTACAAGTGATTTGTTGATTAGACTAACAGATATTTCATGCTTAGTTGCTTTTTCTATAGCAGTGTCTTCAGTAGCTGTAGTTCTGTCAGTATGCCTCATTTATACCTATCAGGGACATGCCTTACATTAAACACACAGCTGAATGTGTAAAACATAAAATTATAAACTTCTCATCATTTTGTACTGTTCATTGAGGAAGAAGCCATTTTGTTTGCTGACAGAAATGTCACGTGTCTCCTACACAGTGTAAGACATTCATTGTCTATAACTTTTGTGCATGACCATCTACAGGCCATCTGAAAATCTACCTTGATGATTAGAAACAGTGCTAGAAAATTCTGTTTCCCACCTCTGGCTGTTTGTCATAAGACTCTATAAGTAATGTGAATGTCAAAATGGACTTACAAATGATGTTTGTCAAAGCTTAAGGATTAATGACTGTACTGTAACTTTTGAAGAAACTGGTTCTATATGAATAGACACATAGCATATATAGTACAGTGACTAAAAATGTAATTTCCATTGAGTGTGGAAACACATTTCATATGAAATGTTAAATTGATATGTCAAGATTGTTGGTGAATATAAAGAAAAATCTGTATTGTTCATCTTGAAACAAAACAGTCAGCAGTTACGAAGGCTGAGGCAAGGTAATGATCATTTCTGGTAGCGCTGATCAGTTTCTCATAATGGGAAAGTAGTGATATTATATTTGACAATAACCTTTTAAGATTCAGCAATCATTAAATATGCATAACATAACTGAGAAAAAAAAATGCCAGTCCATATTAAGGTTAATATGATATTAGTTGTTACTGAAAGCAACTTCAAGCAACTAAATCTATACTGACAGATGAAAGAAACACACAACTTGGTAAAACTTTACAGTGAGTGGCGAACCAACGTCATCCTGCTGTCCAGTATTTGATTCCTACAGTTTTCATGTGTAGACTCTTTGTTTCTTGACATTTCAATTAAACAGTGTTTCTAGTTTCAAGATTCTATAACTGTATATCTATATCTAAAACTGTATATCTATATCTATAACTATATATCTATATCTATATCTTTATCTATCTCTTGTTCTACCTATGGCACCTGATTGAATGTACATTTGGCTGCACTGCAAATGGTAAAAAAAAAAAAAAAAAAAAAACAGACAATGTGCATTTGACTGAAAACTGTAGTCATCTATATAGTGCTGGCATTGATAATGGGAGTAATTAGGGAAGCAACTGAAGATTTTGTGTGACTTGGCAATGCCCAGTGTCATGTTGTAACCCATGTAGAGTTTTGTGGCTGTGCATTAGCACTAATTCACTGGTTATGATGTATTGTATTTTCTGCACAGGTGTGTAACTATGGAATTAAATTATATGTCAGTGGAATGTTGGATAAATATTTCCACTTGGGGTGCCACTCTGCAAAAATGGTGTTTTATAGTATATGTGTTATGTAGAGTGTTTTCCATAAATGACTTTTTAGTTATTTGTGGCTATTGATTTTTTTCAGTCAAGTGTAGTTGTCATCAAATGATGCAGAATCATATATATATATTTATATATATATATATATATATATATATATATATATATAGATATATATAGATATATATATATATATATATATATATATATATATATATAGTAAACAAAAAGGCACTAAGGTAACATAACAGGTAACCTCACAAAACCTTTATTAATCCACAATTTGGTGAATGAAGAAATAAAAAAAACAGCAACTTGAACTGACTAAGCACTTTCACCCTCATGGGCATCTTCAGAGTCAGTTAACTTCAGTAAAAACAACCTTTAAATGCAGCTATTAATTAGTGCTTGATTAATCAATGATGAAAAAGCAGGAGGGTAGTTAAATTAAACAATTATCCCCTAAAGTTCCTGTTCACCAAATCTTAAAGTCCTGCTCAACAATACCTTGTTTGCTAGAATCTCAAGTAAGTAATAGCTACCCAGAATAAATAAATAAACCAAAATAAAACATCATAAAAAGCAGTGTGTGCAGTAATAAACATTCCATATAAAACAAAAAACATATCTGTTAAAATATTTAAATTTACATAGTTTTATATTATATACAAGCTGCCTTGTATCTTAAAATACATGCTAGGGATAGTGCATCATTAATACCAGGAACATTGCTGGCATCAAGTCTCAGTTGCCAAATACATTCCCTTATTTCCAACATGGTTTTAAAGTCCCCCCAAAAATCCTTTGTATATAGCCTGTCAATAACAAAAAAAATAAACTTTTTAAAGTTTGAACAATGATTCATGTGTACATACAATGGATTAGTGGTTTTCTTGTTTTTTATGTCCCTGTAATGTTCTAATATTCTTTGTCTCAACTTCCTGGTTGTCGTACCTATATAGAATGTTGGGCAAGATAAACAAGTGGCAGTATAAATCACCATACTTGTGTTACAGTTGCAGTAACCAGGGCTCTTCAAAGTTCTCTTAAAATTACCTAGACAAACATAGGGACCATCATTAATAAATTTACAGGCCTTTCAATTGCCACATTTGGCCATAGTAGCTGGTCTTTGTCCAAAGGATCTAAGGGTCTTCTCTAGTAGGTCTTTTAAATTTGAACCTCTACTATTAATAAAAGTGGGACATTTACCAAGTAAGTTGTGTAAGTCTGCAGGGATGAGGCTTTCCCAAGCACCGTAAATAACATCTTTAACTTCAGGTGCTAACCTATTGTATTGTAATACCATTCCTGTTGGCGTATTGTTTCTATCAGGCACATCTTTATGGTTGGTGACTTTGTCACATAACCTGTGTGTGTCATGCAAAATTGGAACAAAGTCAGTAGACCTTCTTCTAAATATTTCATGTTGAAGCAACAAAAGTATATCAATGGGATAACCTCTTTGGACAAATAAGTCCTTCAATATGTCCAGTTCAATTTTAAAGACATCATCCTCACTAATAATACGAGACAACCTGATCATTTGGCCCTTAACAACATTTCTCTTAACATAGGCAGGGTGACAACTACTATAATGTAGAAATGAATTGTTGTAAGTTTTCCTTCTGTATAATCTTGATTCTATTTTACCATTTTTAGCATATAATTGTAAATCCAGATAATCAATACTCATCTTGCCAACCTTGTGTGTAAATTTTAAGAATGTTGTTGTGTTGTTCAAATATAAAATAAATTCTTCCAGTTCGTCAAGTGTGCCCTTCCAAAAAAGCAAAATATCATCCAAAAATCTAAAATAGATAGGCATCTTAGCCTTATAATCAGATGTCAACACAAACTGGTCTTCCCATTCTGCTAAAACAAGGTTGGCATAAACGGGTGCACATTTAGGAACCATAGCCACCCCTGTGGACTGTCTGTAATACTCATCCTCAAAACCTACAAAATTGTTCTCCAGTACCATTTGCAACAGATCCACCAATAAGTCCTTCTTGGTCCGGTGCAAGTTGGTATGTTTGTCCAAGCTCTTCCTAAACCAGTTAAGCCCACAATCATGGGGGATCACTGAAAATAAATTGATAACATCAATAGTGACCAACAAAAAATCCCCCAGATCATCATGAGACAAAGTTCTGAGGCAGTCCAAACAGTGCCACAAATCTTTTAAGATATATGGCAACCTTTCCAGGATGTCCTTGGTTATAATGTCTATGTAGGATGCTAGAGGTTCAGTTTTTGATCATCTGGCCGCAGCTATGGGTCTAAAAGGTGGGTTAACAAAATTTTTATGAATTTTGGGTATGCCAAAAATGGTGGGCATGACCGGGTGTTCTACCGATAAATATTTATATTCCTCAGCATCTATTATACCTTCACATAGCAACTCATAAAGCATCCGGTCTATTTTGGTGTACGCCTTCTGGACATCAAATTTAGAAGCTAACTCATATGCGTCGGAGTCTTTTAGAATGTTCTGCATCTGCGTTAAATAGTCAGTGTTGGTCATAATAACCACTCCTCCACCTTTGTCCGGTTTCATAACCCTATAGTCCTTGTTAACAGAAAGTTCCTTTAAGCAAAATAATTCTGCAGATGTTATGTTGTTGTCACATGTTATCTGTCTATTGTCAAGAAGTCGCCTAATTTGTGTTGTACATAAACATTCAAAAGCCAACACAGCAGGATGGTGTGGGGGTATAAATGTGCTACTTCTTCTAATTGTAAATAATTGAGCTTCACTGTCAACCCTGTGTTTAGTACTAAAAGATACTTTTAAATTCAGTTTTCTTGTAAAGAGCTTTAAATTAATAAGAATCTTACTGATGTCATATTTGAAATCAGGAACAAAAGAAAAAGCTTTTTTCAATAAGCTAAGATGACTGTCTAAAATCTTCAAACTAGAAAAATTGTAAACAAAAAAGGAGTTGTCACCTAAAATAGTAGGACCCTCCTTAGTAATGTTAGCCAAAGGAGAATTTAACATACTAGTAGGAGAATGCTGACATAAATCAGTAGATGAATCAAAACAAGATACAGGAGAATCAGTAGGTAAGAAAATACTGGGAGTGTTATCAGTGTTGTCGTTCATCTGTTGCACCAGTTGTTGGTGTTGTGGAAGGTGGGGTTCAAGTTCGAGTTGTTCCTCCTCTGTCGCCCATCCCTCAAATTGTTCCCTGTGTACTGTCCTGGTCCCTGAGGTGGTCTCTGAACCTCCTGATCTTGTGGGTTTTCTCGGTTCCTCAATCTTTCTGACCGTCTTAACAGATGTTGGTTTTCTAAAAAAACCTCTTCTTCCTCCTCTATCCCAAAATGTATCTCATTGGCTACCCCCTCCTACTCAGTTAACATTGTGTTTCTCCTTATGTCCCCATCGTGTTGGACATCCCTAGTCGTATTGGGTAAGGGGTAAGCCTTTTTCTCTTTATATTCAGTAGTATCCTTTAATAGCTTCTTTTGTTTTCTTTCTATTTAACATATCTGTCAAGTTCAGTTGTAATTCTATCTAATCTACCTTTGTTACTTTCAAAAAGCAAGTCATTGGTAATACTCTGCTTGAGAATAAGTAGTTCATTTTTTAAAACACTTAATCTCTTGTTATTGTCTCTAATGATATTCTCATTAAGTCCATCCCAGTTCTATCAAAAAGTTCCAACATATTTTTGTATGCCTCAGTGTTTGCCTCAATTCCCATAGGGATCCTATATACCCTCAAACATTTGGGTACCTGGTTAAGTTCTAGTGAACGCTCTAAAAAAACATTGTCCATCTGAAGCAATTTGTATTTTTTAGCTAGCTTTTCAAATTTAAATACCTGTGAGTTGAATGTCCCAAGATTTTCTGATCTAAAAGAGTCACCTAATACAGGGGGCACCAAGAAGTTCTCCATGTCAAACATTGGTCCTGTAGGAATGTTGTTAGTAACAACTCTTCCTCTACTGTTATTGTTCTCACCCTGGTGAGTATTGTTCCTTTCCCCTCTAAGTGTCTCCGTATTCACTTGTCTATCAGCATTGGACACTGGTGGTGTATGCATAGTAAACAGTTCCACCTGTGTGTCTGTTAAACTAACATCTTGAATATTATGTTCTGCAGTCTTGTTTGCCTGCAGTAATGTGATAATATGTATAGAAATGTCCATATATTGGATCATTAAGTGTTCCATCATAAATAAAAAAATATATATCTATAGGAAAAAAAATATAAAAAAATATGTAAAAAAAGTATATGTAAAAAATGAACTTTTCCTGTCCACTTTTAAATGTTTAACCTCAGATCTAAATGGGTAATAGTGGTAAAAATAAACACCCTATTGGTTGAATTCATAAGAACCAATAGTATTAATAAAATAAAGTAGAAAATAATAAAATAAAATAAAATCAGAAAATAATAATAGTGAAAAATAATAATATTAAATTCGTATTGTCAGGGTGTAACAATATGTATCTCAAAAATCTCAAAGCAAGTGTGTTGTTAACAAGTACACTAGTCCAAATCGCAAATCCACTAATCTGTTATTTATATGAAGACATGACAAAACTGTAATAATGGTGAAACTACTCTATGAAAATTATAAGTTAATGTAGTCAAAAGCAATACCAAGTAACCCCTTGAAAAAATGTAAAAAAGTCCACACCATTCAGTATGTCAAGTTTACAAATGAATAAACCTTATTCAAAAATCATAGAAAAGTTGTTGTTCATCAATTCTGTTCAATTATTTAAAATAAACATAAAAAACAGCTCACAAATCAAGCAAATTAAAACAGTGTTAAAATCATATTATTAAATAAATATTTCCACTTGGGGTGCCACTCTGCAAAAATGGTGTTTTATAGTATATGTGTTATGTAGAGTGTTTTCCATAAATGACTTTTTAGCTTTTTAGTTATTTGTGGCTATTGATTTTTTTCAGTCAAGTGTAGTTGTCATCAAATGATGCAGAATTATATATATATATATATATATATATATATATATATATATATATATATATATATATACACACACACACACACACACACACACACACACACATGTATATATATATATATATATATATATATATATATATATATACATATTTTTTATTTTATTATTTATTTTTTTATATATATATATATATATATATATATATATATATATATATATATATACACACACACACACACACATATGTGTGTGGGCATGCATGTGTGCTTCAGTGTATCTATCTATAGATAGATGGCTACAAACATTAAGTATACAGACAAAGGTGAGCAGGTGGTGTAATGTATAATGGTGTCAATGCATGTATGGTCAGGGCACATTCCCTGCCTACAGTGCCGCCTATCTAACTGCAAGCAGCCACATATGGCCATACTGGTAACTGTACACACATAGCTAGAATAACAGTTATCTCACTACCAGAATACTAGATGCAGATAACAGTATGAACTAATATCACTCTGCAGGCCACAGATGCAGTTCAAGATAAGCCTAGTTTATGTAATGCACAAGTAATGCACCTGCAATCACATCTACAACAGACTTACCCTGGGGTTCATATGATAAGCACTGTGATGTATAGTCTGTAAGCCTAGATAGGTAGAGGTTCAAATTTCGGTGCAGCCTACTTGGTGTGTTTGTGTGTGTGTGTGTGTGTGTGTATATGTATATAAATAAATATATATATATATATATATATATATATATATATATATATATAAATATATATATATATATATATATATATATATATATATATATATATATATATATATATATATATATATATACATATATATACATACATATGTATATATATATATATATATATATATATATATATATATATATATATATATATATATATATACACACACACACACACACCCCTGCAAATGAATGGACATGCCCTCATTGGCTATCCACCTGTAATGGTTATGCACTTGTTGGGCCTGTCACTTGCTGCTGGCTTCCAAACTGCCCTCTTCTACAAGGCCTGATGATGTCAGCCACCTTAAGACTATCAGCTGACACTGTACCATGAGACATAAGCCATGGCATATGTGATAAGTACTGTGATCTATAGTCTATAAATGTAGGTAGGTAGGTGTTCTTATCTCACTACCCATGCACTTGGTGCATGTGTGTGTGTGTATACCTCTGCATAACAACGTACATGCCCTCATGGGCTATCCAGCAATGGTTATGCACTTTTTGGGCTGGCTTCCAAACTTCCCTCTTCTACAAGGCCAGATGATGTCCAGACCTGAAGATTACCAGCTTAAAGTAAAGTACCAGACGTAAGCCATGGCACATGAGAAAAGTACTGTGATCTATAGTGTATAAGTCTAAATGGGTAGGGGTTCTAAACTCAGTTGACCCAGCATGGTGTGTACATATGTCCATATGGCGTATGTATAATAACCTTTGTAAATTAGACATAGCTAGGGTTTTGCATCATTTTATTCATAGAAGGTGATGTGGCCCCACCAATGACTGACCACAACAAGGCTTGCTAATATCAACAAGCATTATGTGTTCTAAACTGATAGTATTAGCAGATATGAGTTGTGTTGCATGCATCGGTTACTGTGATCTTTAGTGTGTACCAGTACATAGGTAAGTGTTCTAATCTACATACCAACAACTTGTAGTATGTGTGTGCCTTGGCATGTCCTGTATGCAGTGAGTGGAAGTGGGGCTATCCTGAATGTGGCCGTGTTTGTGTGTGAGGCTGTTACAGCAGTATACATCATGCTATGGAGTAATAGAACATGTGAACTTAAGTAGCATAAAAGCCATACAGCCCTCACAATCAGAGATATCTGTATACCCCTCAGTACAGGGCCAGCACATATTGCCCCAGTTCAAAAGGGACTCAGGCAGATGCCGTGTGTGGAGATGACAGCCGCCCAGCCAGTCAAACAAATGGCATGTGCTGAGATGCACTGAGGTGCTCTGTGTACCATTAGGCAGGAACTGTTTCAAGGGTGTGTTTATGTCTGTTAGACAAATGTCTCCCACAAACATGTAATACTAACATCACTATAGTAGGTTAATGTCCTTACACTGACTCATCCATTTACTGTGCTCCATAAAGAGAGGCAGCACATGCACTCCAGCAGGGTCACACCTTGCCCTGTAGAAGACCTTGTCACAAATTATGAATGTATGAGTATGCTGACTACAGCCATTGTCCTTGGTAGACTGTCATACAGAGGTGAACCCATGGAGCCATGCATGTATACTGCTGTACCTTGCTGAAGTCATATTTCTGCTGTGCTGCCATGCCATGCCATGCTGTGCCACTTCTCTGCTACCATGTGTCAATAGGTTATGCCATCAGACTCCTGGAACAGAAACATACACAGGTCCATGACATACCTTTCATTGTGTAACAATACCAACAGTACAACATCATACGACATAAGGTCAACAAAAGTATGCTGCGTACTCATGACACATGTCATCATACAGTGTATGTTGGTTACCAGTAAAAGTGGAATGGCAAAACAATACTGTATTATACAAGCACATGTCAAGTAATATAGTCGCCCTGTGCATGACACATAACTTAATTTCCCTGCATCAATGGGAAGGATGACAGGGTTGTGGCACAGGTATCTTCACTTACACAGGGTGTTGTGTGGGGATGATGGAGGCCTAGTCTGGCCCAAACAGGTGACAGCATGTGTGTGAGTCAGGAAGAGAAGCGAGTTAGATGGACCATGGAGAGGTGCCCTGTGTGTCTGTAGGTGACCTGCATGTAAAAGTGGTGTGTTGGTGTGTGCATGTACACAGTCAAGCTCAGTGCTAGCCCTACACATGTGTATGTTGGGCAGCTTTGGACCATACATGGTAAAGTTGACAGTTCACTGTCTCCACCACAAAACACGAGAACTGGCTCTGCCAGGAGTTGCACTGGCACCACCATTACCAAGGTCAGATATGGTGCTAGTACCAAATGGTGAATGCTGTCTGCTGGTACCGTGTCCACCACAGGACCATCCAGGACTATGTGCCCATTACCTGCCATGTCATGGCGTGGACAGCACACTCCCCTCTGTAGCACTGGCTATACTGCCACTATAGGAGCATAATTGTGCACGGACACATGGACTCTCAGCAGATGGTGTTGCTGATCTACATCCATGGGTCCAACACCCAACTCAAACCACATGTTCCAGCACAAACTATGTGCGGTCCAAGACAGACACTTTCTCAGCCCATTGTCTGTCCTCTGCATCAGTGAACTGATACAGGGTGTCCCCAATGTGGTGGAGGCAGTCACAGATGTCAGACTGTGCTGCATCCATAAACCTAAGCATACATCTCGTGTTCCATTCAGAATGTGTCTGTGCCTCCATGGCAGCCTGAAATATGCGGCAAGTGACCTGTGATGTAACACCTGCAACAAGTGGAGAACAGACAACAGTCCTCCTGAGCACCCCTGTCAATTTGTCTGTGTGGGACATCGCCAGCTCTGTGGCTATGGTCAGTGTTTACATTCACTAAAGCCATAGTTGCCACACTGGCCTGTTCAGTGTCTCCACCCTTTGACTGCCCAATATTTGAGGCCTGTGGGGACTGGGTATGTGTGGGCATACTGACTGTGTGTGGTGACAATGGGGGCAGAAGAGGGATGTCAACCTCTGGGATAGATCCAGCCCCAAACAACCCCACCTGTGCCTCACTGTGGCCATCATCATCATCAGAATCCAAAGAGACACTGACATCAGGCTGCACTGGGGGGGAGGAGACCCCAACCCCCTGTCATCTGGAGAAACCAAGACAAAAGCAGTTCATTACTACCTGCACTATTATGTATGGAAAATCCACATAGGGGCATACTAATAAGAATCCACAACTGCATTGCCCTTCTCACATCTTCTCATCTCCGCTTTCATGCGCAACAGACTTCCTCACAACAAAATGCACATTTGATTCAAGGCCTTTGTAACAAGCACGTCAGATAAATCACATGACACTTGACCAGTATAATGTACCTTTTAGAATTGCAATATGACACTATACCTGATAGAACAACACATAAAACCCAGTACACCTATCTTAACAAATATATAAAAATACAAGTTTCAATGCCTAAGGTATGTACCTTCGACCTTTCAGTTTTTACCAGGCATGTCAGATTAATTGCCTCATGTACACCAGGAGGCTTATTCACTCTGAACTATAACTGCAAAAGTGCTTCTGCTCATTCAGCTACTCTGCTGTGATTACCCACTTTAGGAAACTTAGGTAAATATTCTAGACTGGAACATATAAACATTCTACTTTGGTTACACGCAACATCAAGTGCACATAGAGAATTACCCTGGTTGTTAACTTTAATAGCATATATATATTCCATAACAAAACAGTAGCAAGCTTACCAGGAGCAGGACCATGGCCATGGACAACTCATGACCGGCCTGTGAAAAGGTGAGGGTGAGGTAATTTCAGTACCACTGCATGTTGCAGCACAAGAAGGTAATACCTGCATATATCTCACAGGTACAGTAGCTACTGTGTTATTTGATGTATTGCTGACATTCTAAGTATGAGTGCACAACTGAGGTTAAACTCCCACCACCCACACACAGCACATAGATCTGACACCTATGTAAAGGTATGTAGAGCCTGACAGAATTACTGCTACAGTAGTACAATGGTGATCACATTAAGCTTACCTACATGCTCCTCTGCTGTGGACACTGTGGCACCCACCTCCATGTTGTATGGTGTGATGGATGCCTGGGAGCTGTCATGTGTCCCTAGGTTTGCAAGGAATTCCTCAGTGGCTGTGAGTGGTTGTTCCATTACAGGCCCTCCACCAGTGATGGCACAATCCCTGGCTACATCAGCTGCCCTTCGTCATGCAGCATTCACCATATCTGTAGCATGGTTTCAAACTCCCTCCTATGTTGCATCCTGCTGGCAACTGTCATTCACATCCCAGACAAGGTCTGGCCACAGCGCAGCCCTCTGTTCCCTGTTATGCCTCCCCCTGAAAAGGAGGATGTGATGATGCTGTTTTAGTCCTTGAACTATTAGTTCCTTCTCTGCATCTAAGAAGGAGGCGTGTTATCTATGATGCATTAGTCCTGTATGACACCAAAAGGGAAATACATTACAGGATCAAATACATGGATGTGCACTATGTACAGATACAGTAAGAACAAAATGTCCGGCACTATCATTGCTTTGCTCACACATGTCATACCCCACAATGTGATAACATACGTCATGTGTGGATAAATCTGACATACTATCATTACTGAGGTAGTTCCCTGTGTGCCATGAGAGATTCTGCTGTATGATCATACACCCAACACGCCAGTCCACTATGGTGTGACCCCTAAGGTCAGCCACCCAATTATATGTCGTAAGACCAGTGCCAGATTAATAGCAGTGTACTATTACAACCACTATGTAGAGATAGTCCAGCAACACCAGTGTGCCACAATGACAAAATAGAATACACTCCTGATATATTGCACATACACTGTATGTGTAAGACAGCAGGGTATCAATGACATGTCATTACCACTGGTCTAAGACAGACTTAGTGCTGTAATCTCTTTTCCCTATACCTCTATCCTCCCATCTGCATCCTGTTATACACAAAAAACAGTTACATACATGGTGGAGTGCAGCACTCCTCTCTTGAAATATGCTACTAGTAATGTTTTGCAAAAGTGTGCTTTGTGTGAGGAAAGTCTCATACAGAATGTTTCCCCATAGCCAGCTGCTTGCATTTTAACATGCTTCTCATTAGCAAGTAATTGCTTCTAAACCAATCTGTGGTTCTGATATGCTGATTGCAGCCAAAACAGCTGAAGTGCACCATCATTAGCCAATGACATGCAACCACTGTGCAATATATAAGGCCTTCATGTAGAACAGGGCCCTTCCTTTTCTTAGCTGTTGATATGGACATTACTGAGGTGAGGAGACTACATCATTGCAGAAGGTAGGTCTGTAGCAGAAACCTTTATATGGATCTGTGTATACCACAGGCTACAGCTGCTGCTACAGGTAATAGACATAGGCAGAGAGTGTGAACACTTTCGAGGACAACAAGCTGTGGGTGTATCTGTGTCAGCTTTGTCAGCCTTGTTGTAGAGGCAGAGCCAGTGTGAGGATACCCTTAACACTCCAATTATGGCATGTGCTTAAGGTGCGAATGTTAGGCAACTGTGTCAATAACAAAGTACTAGGTGACATATAGTAATGCTATACAGATATGTGAATTTTGTCCCTACCTGAAGGTCTGTGACTTCCAGCACTTAAAAGCAGTTATTTAATTTGTGATGCTTTATGTAGATAATGACTGCATGAGTCATTCATTAATTGCTGTCTTCACAATAATTTAATTGAAATGCAACACAACAGTGGATTTGAACACAGGATTGTGTGTGGCAAAATGTACTGTATGCAAGGAATTAATTAGACTGAGCTACTGAGTCCCTACTGCAGCTTTTGTATTTGCAAGATATATGTGCACAGATACAGACTGTGACAAACATTTTCTACATCCATCACTATGCGCATGGCTTTATATGGATGTATTTCTGCACACGTTCCCAGTCGAATATGTATTTTGGAAGAATGGCTAATCATGTGACTTTCTAAATGTTGCTGATAAAAGGGTACATTTACCTGCTATCACAGGCTTCAATTGCATCCATTATTATGTCTATGGCTGTCTAGTGGTGTACTATTACACCAGAGTCCAAGGTATACTCCCATTTCTTTCCATTATGTTTTATTCCAGCTTGCATGGTATGGCATGGTGCACAGCTCCACTGAAACACTACTAATGACTGCAATTGATAATTACTATGTTTTGTTTAAACAAGCTGTTTTAATTAAGAGTTATGCAGTGTGGAGGGTTAATACAGTGTGTTGCAGGTGTGCTGGGTTCAAAACATGGCAGAGGAGTTTCTTTTGTAAGTGTCTTACAATGTATATATAGTCATTATAGCTCTATTTAGCTGAACTTAGCAAAACTGTGTGATGCAGCTAAAAATATAAAGAAAATAAAAAAGGGAGTTAGGAAAGTGGAGAAATGGGGGCAAGCAGGGGGGAAATACAGTGAAAGACAGGAAGGGATGTGCATGAAGGGTGTAGGACAGAACCTTAGCTATCCATTTCTTGTACAGCAACAGCTGTGTACTTTGACAGAATTTGTAGATTAATTTGGACTCTCAAACTCCAGAGAGAGGAGTGAGGACAACATAACTGCATTATCAACCCAATTGGACCAAATTACGTGTGTCCAGCGGACAGGTGTAAAATGGAGAGCTATGTATGAGACAATTTTTTTTGGGGACAGGTGCCCCTTTTTTTTAAGGTAAGAGTGGAATGTTGGGGAAGAGACATAGGAACATGTGTGGGAGGTAAGTTGGGTAGGTGAGGATGCATATGCAAACAGACAAGACAGAGAAGACAGCAGACAGGGGAGGTGTGTGGCACATGAGGGGGTGAACACATTGGATAGGGAGAGTGTTGTGGAATTCAAGTCCCAGAAGCCTCCAGACAGCAGCAGAGTGACTCACATCCCCACCTATGTGACTGTCAGCACTGCTCCTTCACTGCCCTAGGGGTGGCAGTGCTGGAGTCTGGGCACCTGGGTGAGGCTGCCCCACCATGTTGGCCAGCATGTCCTCAATCCGGTGCAGGCAACAGTCATAGCCATGGTTGTCTATCCTGTGCACTAAGACCGGCAGCTCAACCTGGATGACAAATTCCTGTCTGCCACAGCTTCTGTAGGGGGGCCCATTTATTGCAGGGGCAGCATAGGGGCATCCACTGGACTGGCTCCCAGATGTGCTGGGACCCAGTGCTACAGCCGACTGAGGTAAGGTAGCGAGATCAGCCAGAACTGACCTACCTTGACGTGCTGTGGTAATTGAGGTTTAGCAATAAGTTGAGGTTAGTTATCAACAAGTCATTGTTAGTATTAACAGCATAGAACATCATATTAATTAACCTAAATACATATAAATATATATTATTTATTACACAACATTAAATAACTGTACAGTCAGTATCTGAAACAAAATGGCTATATAAAACTGGCACATAATGAAATATCTAATAAAAAATGGCTAAAAATGTACTGTCAAATGAAAAAACTTTAATAAAAAGAAAAAAATATAATATATATATATATATATATACACACACACACACACACACACACACACACACACACACACACACACACACACACACACAATTGGTAAGCAGTTCCATTCTCAATATGAACTTCTTCAGGCCAAGTTGTATTAACAAACAAACTCCTTTAATTATATGCAAATACATCACATGACACATTAAATTAAATGACTTAATCCTTTCCTTCTCAAAACTATTTTAAATTTCTCCCTATCATTTATTCCTGAATAGGTACAGGCATTAAGCCTTACCTGCCAACAATATTCCTTATAATCTAACTCATCTTCAGCATCCCATTTATTTTCATAATTAAATACTTGATCTATAATTATAAACTTATATGTAATAAGATCATTAGAATGCTTAATGTCTGCATACTTAGCCAGTGCATCATTAAATTTTTTCTTATGTGCTGCCCTTAAGTGTTCATTCACCTTAAAATTAAAACATCTAGTCATCCTGCCAATATAAAATGCAGGGCATCATTCACATAAGGCTGTATGTCCTCCCCGCATTTGAGTGACGTTAAAGACATGCAGGTAGGTGTGAGCATGAATGGGCATGCCTTCATTGAAGATTGGGCATCGGGTTGGCAACTCAGCACCATAAAAATCCACTGGCAATCATGAGCGGACCAGAGTTCCGCTGTTGCGACCCCTAACCGGGAAAAGATGAAAGTCTTTTATAAATAGGTAATGCACTTAAATGATGTTAAAGCTCCATTTACTGACCAAAGATGGAACATCACAATCTGGCAGATCTAAGTTTTAGGACTATTGTTATAGAGTCAGTATCATTTAAGCCAGGGAACGTATTGGCTTCCAAAACAATCTGCCAATACAGTTCCCTGTACTCAGTTTGTAACTCCCATGGTCCCCCTTTTTTATCCATAGATATAGTTTCCAAAACAAAAAATAAATAGGAAGCAGTAGGGGATGTCAGACTGTGCTTATATAGGGCATTATTAGAATTCTTGCTCTTAAATTCTTACTTGTTCATATATCCTATTACAGAATTTCCTTTCCATTTTGCCACACATAAAATGCATCACAGAGCCCACACAGTGCTATGTATACTACCCCACTGGGTAATTCAGGCATATATCTCCCCTCAATAGACTTTATGAGACAGAATACAAGGACATATTACTTACACCTTGTAGTCTTTCAGTGTGTAACCACTGTGTCCATTCCAGTTGTTGGATGTGCTTATTTAAATACATACTAAATGGGGTATTGTACTCAGTGACAGGTGTGTTGAACCCCAAACACAGTGTAAAAATGACCTCCTTGGACCAAGATGCCATACCTTTGTTTATAAGTTGCAGAACACAGAAATATTTCTTCACTACAGTAGACACATGATGGTAAAAGGCTAGATTATGCTCTATGTATATCCCCAAGTCTCTGACTACTGGGTTGACTCTTAGGGGTGTGTTGTCAATATAATAGTTACCAGGGGTGAATGATTTCTGAAAGGATACCATTATTGATTTCTTGGCATTTAGTTTTAGTCCATGGCTCTGACACAAGTTATATGCCCATATCAGTCCTTTGACTGGAGGACATTAGTGTCTGTGGGTGATTCTTTGACTGTTCCTAATTTGCAATCATCTGCAAATCTGGTCAGCTAGAGGCCCTTGACATTTTCCTTGATTTCACAGAAGTAAATGCCAAAAAGGAGTGGTCTAAAGACTGATGCTTGAGGGACTCTGCTTGTGACTGGCCTCTTTGTAGAGCAGGGCTCCACAATTCTAACTTCCTGGGTCCATGTCAGTGAGCCAGCTTGCTATCCATCAGGTAACATAAGGGTTTATACCTAATGCACTGAATCTATCAATAATGTCCAGTTGGGGTTTTGTGTCAAATGCCATGGCCAGGTCAAGGTAGGCAGTGTGAACCATTTTTCCCTCATCCATGTTGAATAGGCATGACCTACACTTGACAAAACCAAATTGGGTTGAGGTCTAGTATTTGGAGGTTTGCTATGCCATTATTAATCATTTTCATGATAATTTTTTTCTATGGCTTTGTATACAAAACTAGTGAGACTTATGGGTCTGTAGTTTCCAGGGTAAGTGAATGGCCCACCTTTGTGCAAAGGAATGATTGTTGCTGCTCTCTATTTGTGAGTTATGATGCCTGTTTGGAGACTATATTTAAATTCCAATTCCACTGGGCCTGATAGGTCACATTTCATGTTATTACTAACATTAGATTAATGTTATTAATAAAAATTACTAATGAGAGGCAGAATGTGGGTTCTCCAATAATTGGTAGTCTTGTACTTTGTGTTGTTGAAAAGGTGGGAAAATGGGTTAATATCTTAAGATTTGCAATGTTCACTAAGCACTTAAATATGAAAGAGAGAGTAACATAAGCAGTGGAGACCCAGGCAAACTCATTTTAAAAGAGCAAGATAGATTGGAAGAGGGTGGGCACTTAATATTCTGACTGAATATAATATAGTGACCAATAAATTTAAATAGCTGAAGGGAGTGATCTCACAAAATGATAATTTTGTGCTTACTGAAAAAAGCCAATGAAAGAGGAGAGGGAAGGCAACATGAGTTCAAACTAACATTAATGGTGGGCAACCAGAGAGACAGTTGAGTTTAAAAACACAACAGTGCCAGGGTGTCAGGTTAGAGAACATTTTCATTTCTGTATGACTCACAAGAGACAAAGCTGTGGTTTCTTTCCTCGTTTAAATATACAACTGAAACCAGAATATGATTAAAATACAGTACAAAGAAAGTACCCCACAATATACAAAATAGAAGAAGGCAATGAAGCAATACAAATTAAAAGAAAGCAAAAACAAAGTAGCCTTACCTTCACAGCAGTCTGTGGCAGTGTTTGAGTAAGCTTGTCCAGTAAAGCCATGAAATGTTTTATTTTTCCTCTTAAATAGCAGGTTTAGTTCCTACTTCTACTCTAATTTCACAGATAACTAACCATAACTGACCTGCTCTAATTTCTGTTTGACTCACAAGATACACAGCTGTGGTCTCTTTTCCAGTTTAAATATTCAATTAAAAACAAAATAAAAGTAAAACACATTGCAAAGAAAATACACTGCAATATACAAAATAGAAGAAGGCAATGAAGCGACACAGTCAGAGCCAGATCATTGTCAAATGGCAGATCAGCCCCCCCCCCCCAGCCATTCCAGTATCCTATTACTTGGCTATTTCTCCCCAGTTAACATAAACACTGTTCAAATCTGTCAGTGGGCATACTATTTTCTTCTTTACTTCTCAATGATTACAGATACTTAAACTTTTATTTAAATTTTTATAGCACAGGCACTCACTGACAGCCATTTGTTAAACAAAAGACTACATTGTCACAATGAAAACAGACTTATCATGAACAGTAAGCTTTTTTGTCCTTGAAATTTGCATTCACTGAAATTGCATTTCAACCCACATTCCAAGAAAATGCATCTGGCCAGTTGTGGATTAAGTATACCTTTGGGCTGCTTTCAAACCATAGGCCCCTTGCAAACATTTTTAGGATCATGCATACATGCACATGTTATTTGATGCACCATCCTGACTGTATTAAATTATATTCCTTATGTAATACAGCACCACTTGTTGTAGTGTGTTTTAAATTTGTAGTTTTGAACATGTTTCCACTAAGCAATGAAACAAAACCTATGAACCAATAATGACAAAACTATCCATTACAAAATTTTTCATCCACAAAAGGCCTCTAAAACTTCTCTCATTACAAATCTACCAGTATGAGTCAATATACATACTCTCTGCATAAGGAAAAGTCAACTGAATAATACCACATTAAAGAGATCTGTAACTAATGAAGAGGCCGCCATTAGCAAACAATTTACATCTCAGTGTTTCATGTACAAATCATCTCAGTGTTTCATGTACAAATTCAGTTCTTGCTGCCCGTGGAGAATAAATTGTCCATATTACATTAAAAAAAAGGTAAGCTGGTAATATTGCAATAGGTACTAGTTATCAAACCAATGATAGATTCATAGTTACTAGGGATCTCATCCAAAGAAGGACAGTCTGAGAAGTCTTCCACCCTCACCCCCTCCTTAAAATGCACAGCAATATCAGCACTTCCTCTATATGGCGTAGGAGTAGAACCCACAGCCTACTGCACAAAAGGCAACCATGCTACCTGCTGTGCTACTAACACAACTTTCAAATTTCATAGCACAAACACTGATGATAGCCATTTACTAAACAAATCAGTTACACAAAGAAAACTGACTCAGCATGAGCAATAGTAAACTTTTCTTCCCTTGAAATTCAACATTCCTTGAAAATGCACAGTTTGTTAGCTGGTGAAGAGGATTCATGATCTAGTCTCCTGTAATTCAGTGCAGGGTTTGAGCCTAAGTAAGTTAACATTCCTGCTATCCCTGTCAGAGACATTTCACACAAATGCACCCACACATACACCCTAACCTCTTCTCTGTGTTTGCTCATCTCTTTCTTTCATTCTCTATTTTCACTCTTTCGTTTGGCAGAGGAATAGTAGCAAGTAAGTTTCCATGCTTAAAAAATCTTGAGCTCCAAAAGTTCCAGTGTTTAAATCTACATGTATCTTTAGTATGATACATGCACAGACTCTACTAAAGATACACACAGAGTACATACATAAAAAATGTAACACATTCAGATTACATTCTTGAAGAAAAATGTAAGTTTTGTGGCAGCCCACTGGTTAGTGCCCCATTCTAGCTAGTGGGCCCTAAGCAGCTGCCTAGATCACCTAGTGCTGGATCTGGCTCTGAACACAATTACAAGAAAGAAAGAAAAAGCAAACTAACCTTCACTCACAGCTGTCTGTGGTAGAGTCTGAGTGAGCTTTTCTAGTAAACTCATAGTAGAAGTTTTCTCTTCTGCTGTCCATGGTAACAACATATACCCCTCCATGTGCATCACCATCACATGGAGAAATTATTACAGATTCATGATGCTGATAATTGTGAAATTATTAGCATATCCCTAGTCATACCCTGGAAAGTCTCCTTATCAAGAATTTTTAATTCAACATAAACCTATCCATGCACAGGGATAGGCATTCCAGGCAATTGCTTTTTTCACCTGTGACAATGACACCAGTCATTCGGCTGCTCTGTGGTATCCCTGTTCACATGATAGTGCACAACCATGTCCCAGTCATGGAAGTGATGGTATTTAATCCTCTCCCAGACTCTTCTCCAATGCAGATGGCGGCAGTGTGTAACATTATAGGTACAACTTCCAAAAAGTGAACTAGCACATTTTAAGTGGCTAATGTACATGATAATAATAGCGTCATTGTACAAGTGATAACTTTGTGCACTGGAAAATTCTGAAGTATGAATAAGCAGACACTGAGC
Source organism: Protopterus annectens (assembly GCF_019279795.1). Taxonomy (NCBI): domain Eukaryota; kingdom Metazoa; phylum Chordata; order Ceratodontiformes; family Protopteridae; genus Protopterus; species Protopterus annectens. The sequence continues at coordinate 198,209,240 of NC_056725.1, read as the reverse complement.
TATTTTCATGTATTTGTGACTCAGTCTACCCTGTCCTCTGTCATTGTTTGCATACACACTAGCTCACTTGTGTGTTATTATGAGTTCATTTGCACATAAGGCATACAGTGCTACTTTCTAAATGTCATGGGATGATCCCCTCAGTCCATGCCACCACTCATTAAAGTATTTTGCATAATACAGTGCACTAATTTTTTCTAAATACACAATTAAATATTTTTCAGTTTTTCACATACTTATCTTTTTATTGGACAGTTTCTATTGGCAATATCTTGTTTTAACTTTGCAAATGTTATACTATTCATATTCATCTTTTAATTTTAAAATTTTAAACTGTTTTGTTTTGTTCTTTTGAAACTATCATTTTATTAATGTGTTATTTTGGCAAAATGTTGTTTTATCAACTTGCTCTGACTGTGCCATTTTGCCAATTTATTCTTTTTTATGTTGGCAGAGTCTGCTTAGTCAGCACATTTAACATGTGAACACACAAACACACAAACAAAATGAAGTAAACTGTAAGCCACCCTGTCAGATATTTTCAGCATAGGGTACTTGCTCATCTAGGATCTTATCTCATGCGCACATGTTGTATGTAAGCCACTCCTCTCTTTCTTGTTTATTTCTAAGCCAAAGTGATTAAGATGTACTCTGTGTATGGCATTAGTAGTGTTTTGTCTCTTAAAGATGATCACAGCAAAAATTCTAAACTTAAGAACTAGCATGTAACAGTATTTCCACAGCTGTTTTCTTTTGTTATTTGCTGTTCTAGTAGGTAAAGAGATTGGATGCAGTTTTCACAGTTTCATGACTCTGTAGTAGAGACAGAACACACCAGTTTTAAACATTATCCTCATTTAAGCACAAGCTTGCTAAATGTAATGCCAATGTGTTTAACTGGCTGATTGGTTGTGATAAAACTGACAACTGTTTCTGATAAACAGCTGCACAGCAGCATCCTAATTTGTTTACATTGCCAGCAAATATGTTTTCTTAATATGCCAAGTAATTAATTCTAAGTACCTTGTTTTAAGTTATTTTAATTTATATAATAGTAGATTATTGATAGCCTCTGCAAGTTACCTACAAGCCAGAACTGTTTCTTAGTCACTTCACTATTTTAGTTATGTATTCCTTAAGAGAAGAGAGTGATATAAAATAACAGACTGATATCAAACTTCAGACTAAACTACACTGGTCTAACAGTGTTTAAGCTCATGTTTTCCTTCAGTCTCTCTGTCAGAATAAGTATCCAAGGCATCAGTAGTGCATTTTTGTCACTAAACACATGAACAAGTGTGCTTATACTATACTCACACTGTAAATGTTTTGAAATCATGTTCTCAGATGAGTTGTGTGCATGTGCATGTGTATGTTACTTAGGGGTTTAAATTTTTTCTATTTGTCATTCTGAAAAACCCACAGTGTAAGATATATATATATATAAGCACACACACAAACACACACACACACACACACACACACACACACACACACACACACACACACACACACATGCACACACACGCACACACACGCACACACACACTCATACACACTCATACACACACAAACACTTATAGATATATTTTTACACTATACAGATTTTTCTTTGTCTAGGCAGGGAATAATAATGTATCACCATGGGTCCAAGGGTTTATAGATTGTTACTAAGCAAAAGACCACAAAAGCTTTTTGAATTCTAGCTATTGCAATACTAGTGCTACATGCAACTATCTTCTCCTATTGTCCATAATTGATAGAGGTCTAAGCCTGGGTTAAATCTATGGTCTCCCATCCATTCTTCTAAGGTACATATGAAGGTATCGAGGAATGTGCTTTGCTTTAGAAAAAGAAAGAGTTTATTTCAGGGAATGGAATTATTTGGGAAGGATATCTGAGATGCAAACAAGTCCTAGTTATGTTGGAATATAGACTTATTCTCTTTGACCTTGTGTTTGTGTTACCACTAGTTTTGGGGATATGTAGTAGATAAGCACAACTGGGTCATTCACAGCTTTTAAACTGGGCATAAGTCTCTTACTAAGAATATGTAGGAGACAAGAGAAGACAGACTTGGCTTTAGATGCTCACAGTAATGTAGGGAGCTTATAGCCAAAATATTTTTAGTGACAAAATGCTGTAATTTTTCAAGATGTTTTATGTGTTTGGACAGACAGATAATGAGGGTGCATTGTATTCTATTATGGGTACGATGAGGGATGTGCAGGGGGGAGTTATGACCTCTTTTGACTGAGACAAGTTGACTTCAGTAATCAGTTATTCAAGATGGAAGGCTTGGCTAATGACAGGGTAAATCAGGTGGCCAAAAGATAGTTCAGTATTCCCAGGTGTGCTTAGGTCTGTAGTAAAGGTTTACCATCAGAAATCCAAGTATGTGGGAGCGTGTCTTGGATGGAAGCCTGATAGCAGCATAAAATCTCTGCTCTGCAGCTTTTCAACTTTCCTGACAGGAATTATTTCAAAAAAATCACCAAAAACAATTTCAAAATTAACTGATCTATAAACTAGAACATGAAAGCTTTCTCTTGGTGTATTTTCCAACTAAGAATTTTCATATTTTCTTGTCAAAAATCAACAAGAAGAAGGAAGGGAAAACAGCACTTAAAGAAAAGATGAGTCTTCTTAAATCTACACAACAGGACAGCTTTCTGAAGAAAGAGATACACTCCATTCTGACAAATATCGTGGACTTAATAACACAAATGGACAAACTAGATACAAAAGTTGAGAAAATTAGAGAAGATTCATATAAACAAATTGAAATAATGAGTGACATCCTAAAACAGCAAAAAATCCAGATTTCAGAATAGAAGAATCTGTTTTGGATATAGATTGTAGACTGATAAATGCAGAGAAAAATATTGAAACTCTCCAACTACAAAACAACAAACTCATCAACAAAGGGGATGATTTAGAGAACTGGTCCAGAATAAACAACATCAGGATCTATGGTATACCAGAAGGAATGGAAGGAGACAGTATGATTAACTTTTGGATCCCTAAAACATTAAATTTGCCAGAGGGTCTCTCTTTTGGCTTTGAGAGAGCCCACAGATCACTAACCACAACTTACCCAAGATCAATAACAGCAAAACTGTTATCCAGCCAGAACAAGGATCTGATCTTAAAATCAGTTTGGTCTCTCTCTCCCTCCTATAAAAACAAATGATCAGATAGTCAGATTTGGTAACAACTACTCTACAACTGTTTTTGTAAAAAGAAAAACTTTCATCCCTCTCATCAAGTCACTCAAGCAAGCTGGTATTAAAGCACATTTGACATATTCTGCCAAAATTAGATTTTGCCTTCCTGAGGGGAAAAGAACCATTGAAACTTTAGAAGAAGCAAACACCTTTATAAAGAAGAAGAATCTGATAATAATACAGAGGAACAAATGGATACTACTGCAATGTTAAAAAGACAAGCAGCAACAAAATCTGACTGGACTGTTAAAGACAAGAAGAAACTCGAGGAAAAATGAACAAAATGCACTTTTTCTTTTTTTTCTTCTTTTCTTTTAACCATTCAAATAGTCAATATCACTCTGATATAATAGATTCTACAAAGATAAACAAGGTAAAACCATGATTCTTATTTTTCATTGATATTTTCCTTGCTATTTTTAACTAATAATATAATTTAGTAACATGAAGCAACATAACTTTATTTATCACACTTAATATAGGCTGCAATGTACTTAAAAATTGTCTAGTTGTTATTCTCAATAATCTCGACTAATTAAACTTAATTTTGGAATTTTTATTAACATAAGAAGTGAACACATATAAACAAGATCATAAAAATATGGTTGACATGATATGTTAGGATTTGTATGAATACAGTGTCTCACTCATGGAATCTGGTTACAACAAGCTATGTTTTACATCTATATAAACCATAGAACCTCCTAAAATGTTTTGTTTCTGTTGTTTAATAGAGTACTAAATACATATTAATCTAATGAAACATGGTATGACATATTCTTTATTAATATGTTTTAGGGTAGAACTTGCATTTTGTGTTTATTTTTAAACTGTCTAGAGCTCAGTGTGTTCATATTGCTATATATATATATATATATATATATATATATATATATATATATATATATATATATATATTTTTTTTTTGCGATATAGCTATGCAAGATAAACATGGACTTTACAGCATTTCTGCAAGCATTTTTTAATAATAAATTGCATTTTAAGTATAATTCCCAGCTTCTTACCCGAATAGTTTTGAAATTAAGATTTTTTAAATCAGTTCAAGCCTGTGTAATTCATCCATGAGCTCCATTTATTCAAAGAAACAGCCATGAGCCTAACAGGAACTGAATAATCAACCTCTGAACCTGCAGTTCCTCCCTTATACCAATGGACCAATTGGAATGCTGGAAAAATGGCAACACAATTCAAAAGACAAAAGAGCTATTTTTCTTAACATGCATCAAATAAAAATGACTATTTATATGTTTTATAAAGTTTAAAACACTATTTAAATAAGAATAAAATGGAAAAAGCAGTAAATGATTCTTAAAGGGGAAGGGGAAAGGGAAAAAAAAAGATTGCTTGTGTTTAGAAGTATGCTTCACATTGACAAAGAATTTTGTAATATGATATATTGAAAGTGCTTTATATGACTGGAACAGTTACGGGGAAGTTGGCAAGGACCACATAACATACACTATATGTAGTACAGCATTAAATACAAATAGCTTTCTGCACCAGCTGGTTATAATGATATGACTGCTAGAGAAATTACTTCACCTACTTTTATATACAGCTACATCTTTGCTGGAAAAATAAATGTATATAACTTTAAAATTACACTTGTAAAGCATTTTTCTATTTGATAAAATCTGAATTATACCTTCAAAAAGTTTTCATATTTAAAAATACTCTTTCAAATGTGTACATTATTTGTATCAGTTTTGTTTCAGTCTTTAAGACTATGTAATTACTCTTTCCCATACATGTCAGAGGCAAACTTGCTATTTCTTATGTAAAATGCATTTTTTGAGCACTGGTTGTGGGCAGTGGTGGTGCATAAATACATTACACATTGGATAAGCAATGGTTAAATATGCCAATGTTAAAATATTTCATTCCCAGGATTTGCAATATTTTCATTACTTTTATAATGGAGCTTACTCTATACATGTTACAAGATACTTATGATATATCTTCATCATATAATTGAGAAATGTCTTTAAACTCTTTGACACTGTTTTACAGACTTTTAGCTGAGAAGGCAGTTTATGAAATCTTCATATATATTAAAATATTCCTTGGTAATACAGTCATTCTAGTACTGGTAGAGCCTTTCTGCTCAGCTGCATTATGAAATTTAGCTGAAGTAAATCAAATACTGATCCTAACAATCCCATACATAGACGTATATACTAACCCTGATAATTATATGTTTACATCATACACATACACTATACTTATACTTATTTTTTTGTTTATATTTCAGCAGCCTAGTCACTGTCTAGGCAATAATAAACACAAACAGTGGATAATTACCAGTGAAATAATTTTACAGGAAAAACTTGTTACACTATGGAAATTATAAAAATGTATTTAACAACAGGCAGGATTAAAGACGCTATAACTACATAGATTTGATACATCTATCAGAATCAAATAGGTCACATTTTTTATACTGCTGTGAGAAACTTATGTATATATATATATATATATATATATATATATATATATATATATATATATATACATATACATATATATACATCATAGGAACACACAAAGAGATACTGTGCTGCACTGTTGGCATACTCTGTTAAATCTATGATATGATAAATGTTGACTTAGAATTCATTACGATTTTTTTTAATCTGATGCCTTGCAAGCCATATTCTGGGTAAATATAGAGATTAACCAAATATTAAATGTCAAGTCAAAGCAGGTGAAGGATAACATATATCTATTATTACACACTTTTAATATTACTCACCCAAATTGTCTTGGCATCTTATGACATATAACATTTGTAGTAACTTACTGAATTTTATAAATGTCTATATGACAATGTTTATTTAAACAGTCTTTGAGTTTTTGGAGGAAAAAAGAAAAAAATGTATAGGTTGCAATGAAACTTATACTTCAATTCATAGATAGTTTTATGCATTCATAATTTAAAATGTTTGTTTTCTTCTTCAAATGACTGACTGCAAGAATTGTAAGATATGATACATTATTTTCATTTAATTTTAATTAAAATGCTAGTTTATACAGACTCTTATATAACCCTCCATTCCTTTTTTTTATATTAATAAAGTATGCATTTGCAGTGACCCACATTTAAGTGATATGAGCTGGCAGATCTGTGGCTTATATGTAACACATATTAAGCCAGGAACACTAGGTTCCATGAAGAAGGATGTTATTGTAAATACTATTTTACCTTCTTTATTTGTTACAGAAACCCAGTCCATAACACATTTTGTTATAACCTAAACAGTAAACACTCTAGGAAATCACTATGATTATTTTGAACTATTATATATTCCAAATGGTCTTAACATATAAATGCTTATCATTGAATGTAAATGGGCTAAATAACCATATCAAAAGAGCAAGTATTAATAAGTATCTTTCCTTAAATAAGGCAGATATAGTATTTCTTCAAGAGACACATTTAATAGCCCAAGATTTAAATAAGCTCACGCTAAAGGATTATAAAATATTTACTAGCTCCCAATTTAATGACAAAAGAAGAGGTGTCTAAGATCTCCTGTAATTGTAAACGCATATATAGACAAAGATGGTATGTTAACATTAGTGGTAATTAAACTTGAAAGGAAATACTATACACTTATAAATTCTTAGTGGATCCCCAGAATTGGTACAAAGTCAGTAAAGACATACTTAGACATTATAACCTTACGCTCTAGAGGAGAAATCATAATTGCAGGAGATTTTAGTTGTATTATTTCCTCTGATGAAACAACAAACTATAAACCCTTTATGATCTCTCCTGTAGCAAAACACCTACATAATTATATCAATACAAGAAATCTAAAATACATATATCATATAAAACTGCCTTCCTCCCTAAAGTTTTCCCATTACTCACATAGGTTTGGGACAAAAACTAGCATAGATAAAGTCTTGGTGTAGAATTCTTTACAACCAGAAATAGACAATGTATTACTAATATCCTGTCCCCCTTCTAACCATAATGCCATTACGTTTAATATAAATTTTCATACTGAACTCTTAATACATTGTCAAAGAATGCCAGCTTATATTACAAAAATAAAAGGCTTTCAAGAATGGATGTTATCAGAAATTTATCCATTTTTAGAAACAAACAACAATGGAGAAGTAGCAGATACAATTTTATGCGATACCCTAAACGTTGCATTGTATGGAAAAGTTAGAATTTGCTTTACACAAAAAAGAAAGGAATGGGATAAAGGATTACAAAATATCCAAAGGGAATTAGATAACATAAAACACAATCGTATACCAAATGATAAGAAAGCCTTGGATAATATAAATAAATTAAACAAAGAATATCAAAATGTTTTGCAACACAAACTATCTATAAATTTGGAGAAAATCAAATTGTGCTCATAATCAATCGTAAAAGTTTACATAAAATTGCAGTAAGATCAAAATACTTAAATGTAAAAAAATCACACAAAAGAAATTATATATGTTGAAAATGAGAGGAAAATAAAAGCTACTAATTTAAACTGCATACTACAAGGATTCAAGAAACATTATGAGAATATGAATACTCTCAAACCAATAAATGAAAATGGAAATCTAGACAAATTCTTAATTGATAATATTCCAAAGACTTTATCTCCTGGAAATATTGCCAAAATTGATAGACCTTTCACATTTAAAGAACTAAAAGATCAAATAATCAACTTAAAAACTAATAAACCACCAGGGTTAGATGGTCTAATTTCTGAAATATATAAAAGTTTCCCTGGCAATATCTTAAAAATATTACAAAATACATTTCATGAAATTAAAAATACATTTAATATCCTACTATCATGGAAATATTCACTCATCTCACCCATACCTGAAGCTGATAAAGATCCTACCTCTTGTTCCTCCTATAGACCCATCTCACTATTAAACATTGATTACAAGATTTTCATGAGCATAATATCAAACAGAATTAATTCCATTATACTAAGCCTAATAGAAGAAGATCAGGTAGGTTTTATTAAACATAGGAAGGTCCAAGACAATATAATAAGACTTTTGACCCTAATAGATTTATCAAATAAAAATAAAAACAAATTAAAAATAATGAGTCTTGATATAAATAAAGCCTTTGACTCACTTAGTTGGTCGTATTTATTTAAAGCACTACAACAATATAAATGTTCCCCAAACTTTATAAAATTAATTAGAAACCTTTATGAAGACTCTGTTTCTTTTGTAAAGATAGGTTATTTATTATTCCCATCCTTTAAACTTACAAAAGGTGCAAAACAAGATTGCCCTCTTTCCCCTTTAATTTTCTCTTTAGCTGTAGAACCACTAGCTAATTATATTAGGAATAATGTCCACATTAAAGGTTATAATTTAAATAGTGACTTATTTCCAAAGATTCAGTTATTTGTTGATGATTTATTATTAACTAGCAGAGACATTGAAACATCTTTGGATCAACTACTCAACACTTTAGATTTATGTGAAGGTTTGTCAGGACTAAAATTTAATCATAACAAAACCCAGACTATGTTAATAAATAAACAGGCAACTATGAAAATGAAGAGTTACAAATTATTTAACTGGGGCAATACCTAAATTAAATACTTGGGTGTTCAAATTAATTTGACTCTTAAGAATACAATCACTACAAACTATAATATTTTAACAAATTTAATTACCAATCTCACAGACAATTGGAATAAATGTTATTTTACCTTTGATGACAGGCTAAAGCTAATCAAAATTATAGTGCTACCTAAAATCCTTTATATAATTCAATCTTTAATCATTCCCCCAACAAAGAAAGTGTCAAAAAAATAATAATAATTTATTAAAGTTTCTTTGGTACCCCGAAAAGCCTAGAATATCCTTACAAAGACATGTAGCAAGCTTGGAAAAAGGAGATATTAGCTTTCCTAATATTGAATTTTATATAAATGCTACCATCTTTAATATAATTCTTTTATAGCTAAATTCCTCATACAATTCATATTGGAAACTAATACACAAAAAATATTGTTAACCAATAATAGAATACTAATTGATCCTCTCATTACAATACATAAAAATGTCTTTATTTGATCTTTAAAAATATATACACAAGATGGGCAGAAGTTAAAATCTTGCTCCTTAACCTAATAATGGCAAATTTCATGAAAATCACCCAATCTAACCAGTTAATTAAAAACGTATTAATAGCCATTTTTCCTATTGCTTATACAAGTGAGTGTCTAATCTCCTTTGATAAAAACAAAATGCTTGAATTTAAGAAAAATGACTTAGTATACTGGGACCAATTCTTATCCACTAATAGAATTCACCCAGCTAACAATGTAATTACTAGATACAGTCTACATAATAATAACTGGATAGATATACAAACTTGCAGAGAATTTATACAAGACAAAACTATATTCTCTTTACAAACCCATGGAAACAACATACCAAAACATTAGAATTATTAATTAATATAATAAATGGTTCTTTGAAAGCCACCTCATTCATATCCTTAATATATAAAGTTATTAGATCTGATAGTAGTTTTACAAATGCTTCTTTTTTGAAATACTCCACCAAAATAAATAATGGAGAATTTATTACTAACAACAGAAATTCCTTCTGAAGTCAGTACAAAAACAACATTTTTTTTCTTACTGGAAAATATACACATGGGAATTCCTTCATAGGAGTTATTATACACCTCAAAAATTGCTAGTATGTACAAAAAAAATATATGAAATGGAGGAGTAAAGCAAAAGAAGCTGATTGGTTCCATATGATTGTTGCATGTACTATGTTATTTCAATTTTGGAAAGAATTCAAATGTTTCGGTAAGGCCTTATGGAATGATAATTGTGAAATTTCAAATTCTCTCATTTTATTTAATGTACTAATACCAGAAACTGAAAAAAACTGCCATGTAGACTGGAATCCAAAGACGGTACAAACTTTAATTCAGACAATAAATCCAAGGTAAGCGCTTTCGTTTGGTAGCTGTCACCAAACTTCTTCAGACAAAATAATAAAGCACATACAATCCAATATATACTACAAGAACACACCCTACCTCATTAATCAATTAAAATCAATTAAAACTTTTAAAAAGACATATACCTAAGACATATATATATATATAAACACAGGAACAAAAATACTTAAAGTACATATATAAATGCATTTAAATAATGTAAAAATATGTTTTTAAATAAATATATTATTCATATGTATATATATATATATATATATATATATATATATATATATATATATATATATATAAACAAAAACTGTATGTACAAGACAGAAATTTAAATAACTATAAGATATGTATAAAATATATACACATTTTTTATCTGTCCAGAACCTTCAATTTCAGTTTACTGGATATAGAAATAACATTGTTTAACCCACTGAGCTGACAAGCATTAAGGAAACCCTGCCACCAGGTTTCCTTTTCCTCAAGGAATAACTTCCAAGGCCCCTTTCTATTCCCACATTTAACTTGTTATAGCACTACAAATTTAGAAGAGTGATTAGGGAAACTTTGAATATGTCTAAATAAAGCATTGTTGATATCCCCCTTGCGAATATCATACATATGCTCATACATTCGCTATGGCAACTTGCACTGTGTCTTGCCCACATAAAAAACAGGGCACTGATCACACACAGCAACATATACTACAGCATGGGAATAGCAACTAAATTTACCTTTGATAACAATCTTCCTGCCATTCAATTCCAAACTGGAGGTAGCCATAACATGCTTACATTTATTACACATCCCACAAGGTACCTTCCTTCCTTCCATATCCAAATTCAACTTTGGAATGTGTTCCAAAAGACCCTTTGTTGTTGTAAAATGTGTCACAGCGAATGAATGAGCATATGTATGATATTCGCAAGGAGGATATCAACAATACTTTATTTAGACTTATTCAAAGCTTCCCTAATCACGCTTCTAAATTTGTAGTGCTACAACAGGTTAAATGTGGGGATAGAAAGCAGCCTATGAAGTTATTCCTTGAGGAAAAGGAAACTTGGTGGCAGGTTTTCCTTAATGCTTGTCAGCTCCCTGGGCTAAACGATGTTATTTATATATCCTGTAAAGTGAAATTGAAGGTTTTGGACAGATAAAAAAATGTGTATATATTTTATGCATATCTTATAGTTATTTAAATTTCTGTCTTGTACATGCAGTTTTTGTTTATATATACATATGTATAATATATTTATTTAAAAAAAATCTTTTTACATTATTTAAATATTTTTATATATGTACTTTAAGTATTTTTGCATTATCTAGATATGTTCCTCTGTTTATATATATGTCTTGGGTATGTATTTTTAAAAGGTTTAATTGATTTTAATTGATTAATGAGGTAGGGTGTGTTCTTGAGGTATATATATTGGATTGTATGTGCTTTATTATTTTGTCTGAAGAAGTTTGGTGACCGCTACCAAACGAAAGTGCTTACCTTGGATTTATTGTCTGAATTAAAGTTTGCACCTCTTTTGGATTCCAGTCTATGCGGCAGTTTTTTCAGTTTTTAGTAGTTTCACACTATAGTTTTACTAATAGCAGCAGTCATACCCACATCTCAAACACACCTTCTTTGGTCAATACTTGTAGTTGCAAGAAAGGTTGTGACAAAACTTTGAAAAACGAACTCTCCTATATCATTTAGAAATGAATTTATTTATTTAGCCACAAATCTATGTCAAAAAGAAATATCTAGTTTAAAAATTAAAACAAAGAATTTAACACACAGATTAATTGCTTGGGAAAAGTTATAATCATTACTAAAAAAGTTTTAGATGATTTCTTGAATGTAAATGGAAATATATTCTTGTTATGGACTTTATAAATAGTATGTTTCAGTTTTGATTGTAAAGATGTTATTACTGTTATTACTCTTGTTAAAAAAAAAAATCATTTTTGGGAAAAAAATAAAGAAATCCAAGTATGCCTGTGCCAACTTGCAGAGTCTCAAGGCAGAAACATCAAAATCAACAACACTGATCAAGTACAATCTTGAAACTGTACCAAATCACAAAACATATTACTCATGCAACATAGGATCAAGTGCTAACATGTGCCCTGTAGGAGGGCAAGTTTGGAATTCAATATTGTGGGTTTCAGCGTAGGCAGATTTCAATGTTTCTGCCTTGGGATCCTCCAAGTTTGGCATAGGTATATTTGGATTTGTGACAGTAAGCTGCAGTGACAGTGTTTATTTTAAAGGGGATGCTATTTATGCATTAGGTATGTGAGAATTCCTGTTCACAAAATGTGTGATGCTACACTTACTGGCATTCAGCTTTAGACTATGATCTTGACTGAGTTAGAGGACTTGAGTGTCTTCAGGGGATTAAATGATGGTTTCAGGCTTACAGTTACCTGTCATCCTGTCAGCTTCAGATCAATTCCACTCCTTTCACTTGATAATTCTTTTAGCTGGTCTTAAAAATCTACTAAACTCTATTTTATGTTTACTAATTTTTCAGCAATGCCACTTCTAGTATTTTAAACTTACTTTAATTATCTGCAGATGGTTCTAGTATGTATGTATCTTGTATTGTAGACTTTATGCATCTCATATATTTTATATTGTATAGTTTATATTGTTTACTGTATGTATTTCTCAAAATGCTTTTTGTACTTGTTCATTTTAATATTTGTGGAGGTTTTCTCCCTAGGCCTCTGCTGAAAAAGGGCCGTCATAGGCCCAGTTGGATACTTCCAGTAAACAAATATAAATAAATAAATAGATACTTAAATAAATAAATTAATTAATTAATGTCAGATTCAGCATAAGAGAAGTAGATACAAAATGGAAGTTATCCCAAAACAAAATCCTGGGGTACTCTATCAGTACAAAGTCTGTCGAAGGATAGTGTACCTTTGACACTAAAAGAGTGGTGTCTATCAGTGAGCCAGATTACAATCCATTGGGTTAGTCTGACATTTACATTATGTTTGACTAGCTTGTCAATGATGCCAAAGTGAAATATAGTATCAAAATCCTTAGCTAAATCAAGATAAGCTATCTGCATGGATTTTCTCTCATCTAGTGTTTCTGAAACTCTCTCAAAAAAGTCAGCTATAATTAATGAGCATAATCATCCTTATACAAGCCAAAATTCTTAGGTTTCCTATGTCAGTGCTTATGAGGACTATGATGATGTATTTCATTACCTTACAAATGATGGTGGAGAAGTTGATAGACCTATTGTTTCCAGTGCTCGTGGTGGGGCTTCCTTTGTTGAGTAGAACTACTATCAAAGGACATAGAAGAATGAGTAGAATACAAGGGGGTGTAGTACTGCTCTGTAGGCCAAATTAAAGGTAAATAAGAAAGGGAAGGTCATGACACCACAGTATTATGTGGGAGAAAGATAAACAAATGCAAAGGCTAGCAAGAGGAGAGTGATCACCTTTTCTAGAAAGGGATTACAAGTTGTTACTGAAAGTGTACAGAAATAGGCTTACATATGTGCTTTTGCTGCAGAATTGGTCGAATGGATAATGTTAGAGAAGTCAATGTTGTGGTAAGTTTCAGCATATTGTATTGTATTCTGCAAACTTGTGGTGCTCTTTTTCTGGACATTTTCACCCTTTTTGTCACTCTGGTTTCACCAATGGCATAAATAATTTAGGATAGAAGTTGTTTGTCTCTCCCCACAAAAAAGGTTTTTGATTTTTTACCATTTTGGATATGTAATTTGCAGTGAATGGTGAGCTGAAAATCTAATCATTTACGAGGGCAGATGGATCATTTGTAAAGGAAGAATAAATGGAAGGAGATTGACAATAGAAAAACTTTATGCCTAAACAAGGAATGAGAAGTATTTGAAGAATTATATAAGGATAAAAAGGGATGGAGAAGAAATTATTGGAAGGACTTTAGAGTCACAGTAGACCCCAATAAAGACATTATTTTTGGCAAAGGAGAGTGCAATATAAAGATGAAAAGAGACTTAAAAGTGATAATGAAAGAACAATATTCGGAAGGCTATATGGAGGGAAAGACGCTCTGAAAATAGGGAATTCTCATTTATGATAAACTGTTTGATTCAGCACAATAGAATGGGCAAGATGCAAAGGAAAGTGGTGACTGCAAAATGATGGCAGAGATAGTACAGGAGATACAGATATTGAATCATGCAGTGGTATCAATGACAATAAGGACAGAGAAGGACTAAGGGAACATGTGGTGATGGAGATAGGTGAGCTATAGGTAAAAAAATGAGGATAGATAGCAACAATTGCAAAAACTAATAGATGAGACAGTGAAGGAGAACACTATAGACATGAAAAAAACTGGGGATCAAAGCCGCACTTAGGTTGGGTGGAATAGGAGGAAATATGAGGAGGAGATAAAACTGGAAGAGATCTGAACATGATGCAAAGGGACATGTGGATAAACAGTATAAGTAGAGAAGCACTAAAGATAGAGGAAGCACTAAAAAAACTGAACTAGAAAGTAAGGTATTTACTGAAGGAAGTAGAGCAATGATACTGGAAGGATTACTGGTTAATAACTGGGGAGGAACTGAGGAAACATTTAGCAAGAAAGTACAAAAAAAAGGAAAAAGAAAAGTTAAAAAGAGAGGTGCCAAGAATTATGGGAAAAGAGGGAGAGATCACAGAGGAGGAAATTAGGGTTAGAGAAGCCTTTTGGGAATACCACCAACAAATATACCAGGGACAGGAGAAAAAAAAGGAAGTCAATTGGGAGGTCACAGACAGGAGATTGGCACTATGTAGAAGGAATACAGAGGGATAAATTGACCATGAAACCATGAGAGAGCAGATCAAATAGGCAATGATGGCTATCATAGACAGAAAGGTAGGTGGACTAGATGGTTACCAAGTATAGCTCTATAAGTGGAGTAGTGTGACAAAATGGACATTTATGAAAGAATATGAAAGGAGAAGTGCAACATATCAAATAGACGAAAAAAACATACAGGGTGTTAATAATCCTGAACAAAGGGGGAAACATCATAGAAGTAGAGAATTACTGATTAATCTCCTTAATAAACACAGATACCAAGGTAATGGCAAATGATGTCAGAGAGACTTGATAAGATTCTGTCAAAAACAGTACAAGAGAGAAAACATGGTTTTATGAGAGAAAGAAAGACAGGGATGAATTGAGGGGCCCTAACAAAGACAATGGGGGTAGGGGGGAGTATATGCAGGTATGCTTACCAGTTCATGGTCAGATGGGGTACTTGTCAGGGTAATGGGACCAGCTCCCCCCACAGCTATTCCAGATTCCCATTACTTGGCACCATCCTCCAACTGTCATAAACACTGTTCAAAACTGTCGATGTGCACAGTATTTTCTTCTTTACTTTTGAAGTCATTACAGATATGTGGATTTAGTGTAAAACTTATTTATCCTTTGCTGACCAGGTTAGGTGGTATTTATTCTATTAAGAGAAATTTAGCCAGGGCATCAGGGAACCTCCCCTATTTTTCATTGTTGTGAGGAGCATTTCCTGTTTCTGTTAAAGGCACAGGGAGGTATATGGAGAGAAAATAAAATGATTGACCAGCGAAAGAAATGAAGGAGAAAGCAAATCTCAAGAAAAGACAATGTGTACATAATTCTGAAGAAATGCTTCAAATAAACATGTTTAATGGAGATGAATCAGCATATGACAGATGTATAATTACAGGACTGCTGTGGGATGATTTATTTAAATAAATGATGCCACTGAGTGAGCCAGAAAATGAAGGGGATTCTTCCTGGGGAGACATTTTGGAGAAACTACATTTGGAGAATACACAGACAATCCTGAAGAATAGTGGAGACATAAAAAGAAAACATATGCACAGAAACCAAAAGAAGGCAAAAGTGGAGTAGCAGAAAGAAGGCTGAAGAAAATGAAAAAGAACTACATGGTAAGGATTCAAAGTAAAGAAGACAAAGAAATGGACAGTTATGAAGTGCGGAACAATTTAATAGCTCCTTTGGGTGTAAAGGCACATGAAGTAACAGCCTTTATTCCTATTAACAAAGAGACATTTTGTGACATCATATTTGAGACTGTTTTTTCAATGGAAAATTTTCTTGGAGAATACAAAACAAGAAAGAATGTAATCCATGGAGTCTTGATGTGATAAAAGCATTTAACATGGAAACAAAAAAGAAGATTTATGTACAATTTTGGACAGAGGTAGAAATAGAGAGTTTGAAAAGACATTTGAAAGCTCTGTGTAAAGAAGTACTGGACATTGCAAAATGTTATGACAAAAGGGGATTATGGATTGGTGCATTGGATAATATTATTTTAAAAATATAAAGAGAAAAAATATACATGTATCAAGCATGATAAATGTGGTGGGGAATGGGGGTGGTTGTAAAATAATGGGGACAACACAAAACATGTATTTTTTTCATTTGTAGAAAGGAAGGACATTTGTTAAGTAACTGTGACAAAAGAAAATGTTAAATTTGTGGGGAAATGGGACATGGCACAATGTTATAAATATAACAAAACTGGACTTTTATGGATATATTTCAAAAATGAAAATAACAGTAAGAAAAGGAAAGATAAGAAAATAATCAGAGAAGAAATTTTAGAAGTAGTAGAAATAGAAAAAAACTAGATGAAAAAAATAATGATAAAGATGATATTGAAGAAGGTTTTGAAATAAATGATGAAGAAGACATAAACTGGGAGGTAGCAAAAGGAAAATGAAAAATAATACTAATGGTAAAAGGGCAAAGGAGAAAATAAACATTTAAAGGGCTAAGTTCAAAAGAGAAAATGAAAGGAAATTAATGAAGATATAATGTTTGATTCTCAACTTTGGGGAAAGAAATTGGTTAAGCTTACAATGGTCTTTTAAGAAAGCTAGCCCAGTAATTAACTTTGAACTTATAAAACCATGAATCTAATGAAAATGAAAAATATAGAGTTCTCTCTGTAAATTCAAATAGTATTAAAAATATAGTAAGAAGAATAGAAATTTTGCAGTGGTGTAATAAATGTGATGTACATGTAATTATATTAGAAAACAAAAGATTTTTAACAAATGAAGAAAGATTACAAAGAAACTATGGGGAGGAAAGTTAATCTGGAATTTGTTAAATGAGAGATTCTCTGGAATACCCATAAACTGTACAAATACAGCAAAGATATTAAATGTAACTTTAGCAGAAATTGGAAGATTAACCATTGTAAATTTAAAATGGAAAGAACGTGTATATAGAATTATAACATTATATGATTATAGTAACTGCAAAGAAAGGGAAAGCTTATTTCATCAGATTGTAGATATGTTGTGATAAATATGAATATTATAATAACAGGAGACTTTAACTGTGATTGAAGAGGCAAGTACAAAAAGAAAGGAAATTATACAAGAAAAATGTTAGGAGTTATAAAATGTTGTAAATTGAAACTTTGGGACAAAAATTCACAGACTTACAAAAGGAGTATGTATAGAATGGAAAAAGATTATATTATCATATCAGAAGGTTTAGTTATAGGAGAAGGGGAGGCAGTTGAAACAGAATTTTACTGATCTTTTTGCAATATGGATAGACTTAAAAGAAAACAAGGAATATATAAAAATAGGCAAAGGAATAAGAAGGATACACAAAAAAGCAGGGAATGAAGATGGAAAGAGATTAGTAACATAGTTATGGAACAATCATGTTACTATGAGAACATTTTATAAAAATTGGTCTGAATGCTGGATGATAAGGAAAAATATAATATATATATATATATTTCTGCAGTGGTAATATGATGTGAGAAAAGTAGAGAAAGAAAAATATTCATGAATGTATAACAATGCATTGGAAGAATTGGAACATAATGATAGGAAATACTTTGACAAAGAAAAAAGAATTAGCTGAAAGAAATCAAGAAAAAATACAAGAACTGTTGAATAAGCAAAGATATTTTTTACAAGGGAAAAGAGAAGACGTATTGAGTTACATTAGCAGACTAGTAAAGGAAGATGGTAGTGTAATTAGAGAAATAAAAAATGTAAAAGGAGAAATAGCTATAATTCAGGAATGATTATCAATAGTGCAGTACAATATGTACAAGAAATGTTAAAAGAAAAAAAAAGGTAGTGAAACACATAGAAAGCAAAAAAAAAAAGTTAACAGAAAAATAGAATAAAGAATTGGAAAAGGAGAGTTCTCTAAATGAGTTCGATAAAATACTAGGGCAAGTAACTACAGATTTGGTTGCTGGTCCAGATAGAATAGGTTATGAAATGTATAAAAATTTAAGGGACTGGCAACAAGTATATATAGTTTTAAACATTTTGAATGAATGGTTAAATTAAGGCTTTATGTATAAAGAACTGTGGACTGGAATATTTAAATTCATATGGAAGAAGGAAGATCAAAGATAATTATTAATGATAGAGAAATTGTGGATGATATTATGAACAAAAAAGAAGTGAAAATCATGATAGGATATCTTAAGGCATTTGATACAGTTGAACATGAAATGTTATAGGTAATAATGAAAAAAATATATAATATAAGCAAGAAAGTTAGGAAATTAGGTATGTCAGTGTATAGTAATAAAGTAAAAAAACTTGTAAATGGATGGTTAAGCCAAGAGGTGCATATGAAGACCAGTATAAAACAGGGATGTCCAATGAGTTGTATACTCTTTGCATTAGATATGAATGTGATAATATATTAATTAAATTACAAAATGAAGGAGGTAGGGTATATAACACCTGAAGGGTTAAGAATTCCAGTTCTCTTAGCACATATGATGACATTATAATAATTGTGAAAAACAAATTTTAGCTAAAAGAAGTACTAATTTACACACATGAGTGCCTACAGATGATGGGCTGACTTTAAATAAAAAGAAAAGTAAAGGCTTAGGTGATGTCTTAATGATCTG
The DNA here is from genome assembly GCF_019279795.1 of Protopterus annectens. Lineage (NCBI taxonomy): Eukaryota > Metazoa > Chordata > Ceratodontiformes > Protopteridae > Protopterus > Protopterus annectens. The sequence goes on along the minus strand of NC_056725.1, from coordinate 198,190,110 downwards.
GGGTATATATTTTACAATGAGTGACATTTCTGTGTTAGGTATAAGATGCAAGTAGAATTCAATGGAAAAAACAATAGAAGAAATAAAGCAAACATGTCTTTTCTTGAGAACATATAAAGTATCATTCTGAAAAAAGGCTTATTTTGATAAATTCAGTATTGTGGGAGAAACAGCATACTTAGCAAGTGTATTTATGTTGCCAACAGCATTTGAAAAGGAATTATTGAAGATATTTTGTATGTAAATAAAGCTGAAGAAGGTGTAGAGTTAATTAACCAAGTGGTATACATTGCATCATTAAATTTGTACACAGTGTTAAAAGTGGATAAATGAGATTAGTAGTAAAACTTTATAAATATAAGTATGATACGTTTTGGGATATGATAAAAAAGAGTAAAAGAGAAAAAGTGTATAAATGAAGGAATAAAATGTTACCAAGAAAAATATTTTTGTGAAAAATAAAAAAAAATTGATGATATAAAGAAAGACTGAAAGGTATGGCATCAGAATTTAATGATAAAACATTACTATGTAAAACCGTGGGAAAATCTTACAGATGAAAAAATTAAAGCTATAAACATAAGAAACAAATGGTGTAATCAGAAAGTAGTATGTCAAGATTTTTTGTGGACACTGGTAATAGATAAATTGACAGTAAAGGGAAATATGCCATTTAAAGGGAAATATGCCATATAAAAAAGTGTTTGCATTATCATTCAGAAGAAACTACAGAACATTTGTGCCTAAAATGTATAAGAGTAAAAAAGTTATGGGGAAAACTATGTAAAGAATATTTTTTGAAGATATAAAAGAAATGGATAAAATAAACATGGATATGATTAAATGGGTCTATATTAGATGATCAAACTTTTAAATGTTCGACTGTCATATGGCCAACACCATATGATCGAATTTTAGAAAGTTGGAACAGTTTAATGGAGATCTCTGTACAGAATGGAATGGGAAGATTTCCCTTTTTGCACTGTAGTGTGATCTCGGTGTTGGTATATTGAAAGAGCGGGGGGTGTGGTGGCGCAGCCCCAAACATGGTGGGTGAAGGGGGGCTTGGACCCCTGCTTAAAATGTTCAGGTAGGTTATTTGTACAGTTTATTTTTTTATTAGATTTTCAAACTTTTAAAAGTTTGATCATATGGTGTCGGCCATATGACGGTTAAACTTTTGAAAGTTTGATTATCTAATATAGACCCAATTAAATATGTATGCCATAAAAATAGAAGTAAAGAATATATTAAAAGAGTAGATAAAAAGTTATTTTATGTTATATGGGTTATATGAAATGAAAGAAGAAATTAAGTTATGTTTAATGGTAAATGGATTTTAGCAGCAATATTAGGTAAAATCAGATGGTGTTTGAGGAAAAAGTAGTTGTTGTCTAATAGGGATGAAAATTCAGCATGATTGTGAAGTAAATTATGAATATGGGTAAACAGATTTGTATATTTATATGTCTGTACATATGTATTTGTAAATATGCAAATATTTTGTAAATATTTGTTTTTTTATACAGATAAAGGACTCCTATACTTTTCAGTTTTTATCATGGGATCTTTTACATCCACTTGAGCCACCACCAACTCAGACACATAGAGCCTCAGTTTAAAGTCTTCCTCAAAGGAGGATGCATGCAGACGTACAGCACCACCCTTATGCTGCATTGCAGTGGCAGTGATCAATCTATCTGGTGTGGGAATAGAACCCACATCTTTGTGCACTAAAGTCAAGTATGGTACATGTTCCACCATTAACACTGTTTTCAAGTTCTAGTGCACAATCACTGATAGCCATTTGTTAAATAAAATATTGGCACATTGAAAACAAACTTAGTATGAGCATCTCTAAACTTCTTTCCCTTGAAACTCACATTCATTGAAAATGCAATGAAGCTTTTTTTCACTGAAAAGACACCTAACCAGTGGCAGATTAAGTGTAACTTTGCCTACAAACTGTTTTGGAACAATGGGCCGAATGCATAAATTTTTAGAACCATACATAACTGGGTGTGTTCTTTGATTCAACTTCTTGATCATTTTTAAATTATTTTTGTTTAATAGAGCAACATTTCTTGTTTAAAGCAATAACATTTGTTGCAGTGCATTCCAAACATGTAGTTTGAATATTTTTTTACAGTAAACACTGAAACAAAATGTACAAACCAATGAATGACAAAAGTACCCAATTTAGAACATTTCAACTAATTGCAATGACTTACAGAAATTCTGAGTTGTTGTAGAAGATTAATGATCTTACCTCCTGAACCCGTGTCATAAAGCTTAAGCCTGAGCAAGTCATTTACTTACCTATGAACCTAATTAACATAAGTGTTGTCTATAATGGGTGCATTTTATACACGTACACACACAGACACACACACACACAACACACACACACACACACACACACACACACACACACACACACACACACACACACACACACACACACATGCATACACACAGATGCATTGCTGCATTTGAAATTTTGTATTTAAAATAGTAAAAACCTGTAAAAGAAAAACAACTGTTCTGTTTGGTTCAGAAATCACACAAAAGCTGCTACATTCCATTTGGGTATTTGTGCTAAATAAATGCAAAAGAAAAACTAATACTTGGAAATCATACACAACCACACAATACTTGCATTGTTCCATTCATGAATTTGTACTCAATCACAGAGTAAATAATTGCTAATAAAAGCTACTGCTCAGAAATCAAGAGCCCACAATAGCAACTGAGTTCTGTTTGGAAATGTGTACTCACTCATGCCAAAGAACTGATGTGAATCACTTCCAAACTAGTAAATACATGCAAAAGAATACTGTGGCAATCTGTCTGGAAATCTGTAATAATCATAACTCACACCAACAAAATGCTGTAATTTCTCCAAGTAAATTATACAATAAGAAATACCTGAAAAATAAAAAAACTGCTGCAATGTGAAGTGTCTCATTCTGTTCAGAAATCAATCAAACACTGTGTTGTAGTTCTCCCTAAAAGTAGGGGTCTATATCAGAAGAGTGAATGCTTAAAATAGCGAATGCTCTTCTGTCGAACTGAAAAACACGAAAGCTGACAATGTCGAATGCACAGATCAGCGATTTACTGATCCAAAAAAAAAAGTACAAACAAAATAAAGTGGGGGGAGTCACCCCCCCCCCCGATGTGGGGGCTGTGCCTCCCATCCTCTCAACTTAAATATACCAACTCTGATATCACACAACAGTGGAGAAAAAAGCAAAGTCCTTAGAACGGCCCAGCGATTTTTTTCCCTGGGGAAAAAAATTGCTGTTCCGTGCCTTCGACATTGTCAGCTTTCATTGTTTTTAGTTCAACAAAAAAGTGTTCACTGTTTTAAGTGTTTACTCTTCTGATAGGAACCCTAAAAGTAGTACAAGCAGTGCACTGCTTTTTAGGTTTGAATCTCATGATGATTGAACACCAGGCAAAAATAATTCTTGCAGATGTCATAAAGTAGCAGATGGTTAAACTGAATATTAACATGATATCATGAAACTTTTTTTTTAATTAAATTTGGTCATGGATGGACCCCCCTGCCAACACTGGGCCCTAGCCAAGTGCCTAGATCACCTAGTGTTGGATCTGGCCCTATGAGGATGATCTTATTTGACATATGAAAGACCTTCATGATAATTGGATGGGGAAAAAATACAAATTGGGGAACATTTTATAGGACTGATCAAGGCAGTTTGCAATGAGCCAGAAATAGAGGTAATGGTAAATAATGTAGTTTCCAAAGCAGTAAAAGCATGGAAAGAGACCAGAGAGGAGTGCCCTCTCTCCCCAGAGATCTTCACACTAGTAAGTGAAGAGCTGGCAGCTGAAGACATGAAAAAGTTTACACAACTGAGGAAAGACAGAGTATAGTCAGGGTTCCTAATATATGCAGATGACTGCACAGTTATGTCAGAGAATGCTGAGAGGGCCAAAGAGGAAATAATGCCAGTTTTGCAAGGTTTGAAAAAGACCTTGGGGCTTAGATGCAACCCAAAAGAAAAAAACAGTGATAGCACGAGAAAAAAAAATAAAAACAAGAGGAAAGAGTGAGACACATTCTCAGAGAAAATACCTCAAATATCTGAGAGTGTATATTGGACTCGCATTGGGTAATAAAATACAAAATAATTTGGAGTAGAGGAAGGAGAAAATATGTACAGGATACTAGAGAGGAAAGGACATAAAGCCTACACTCAGGATGGATCAATGTAACTATTAGATGATGCTTCTCCCAGTTATGGTGTGCTGCTAGTGGACCCAGTGTAGACCAAACAACTTAACTTACAGAAGGACGTGGAAGGGCGGATAGAGAAAGAGAAAAGGAGCTTAAAAAAAGATACACTAAGACTTAGGAGGTAAAAGGGGGTTGGTGACTCCCACATGTACCTATATAGACCATAGCATATCAACTACTCAAATGGACAGAGGAAAAAGGAGAGACCAAGCAACATGAGGAAAAAGGGTAAATAGGATGGTAGGAAAAATATATGGAAAAAAAGGAATGAGTATGGCGGCACTAAAGGGATGGACAACGTGACAAGTGACAAGGGAGAGAAAGAGACACGTGAAAAGAAGGATGATGGGACACATTCATAGGGAAGAAACAAGTAAAAAATGTAACGATAAAAGTAGAACTGGAGCTAAAGGAGGAAGAGGCAGGAGGACAGGCAGTATTCAAAATCACACAGGAATAAATACAGGAGTTTGGATTAACACAAAATGAATAGTGGACATACACTAGACTGAGAGAAAATGGACGCCAAAGAGGAAGGAAGCAGAAACCCAGGAAAAGAAAAGAAAGGAGAGAAAGGAAAGGTGATCCCCTACAGAGAAATGAGAAAAACATGGAAAAGTTAAAAGCTTGATGATGACCTGAGGGAGAAGTGGAGGAAGTGACAAAGAAATTGATGATGAAAGGATGGAAGAAGGAAGAAGGGGTGCTAGACTGAGCTGGCTGAATGATAAAAAGTCCTCAGCATGATACGTGTGATGCAGAAAATGCATGGGGAGGGGGATAGATATTAAGAGTGATGTACAGACAGTATCTCACTCCAAAAAGATTGCATAAAGAGGGTGAGAAAACAAATCCAGGATGCTGGAGATGCATGGCAGAAGCAGTGGGTATAAAACATATTTTGGAAATGTACTTAGGCAAAAAAACATCAGGATAGAGACAATGAAATTCTGGAAAATCACATATGAAAAAGATGGACAAAAATTCCTGGGAAAAAGGAAATGCAAGCAATAAGACTAATGGCAAGAGAGGTGAAGAATGTAATAGCCAGAAACTAAAAAACAGGGGGCAAATATGAGAAAGGAGAGCTGGACATGAGGGTTTAGACAGTGTAATGTGATGTATAAGGAAGAAGAGAATGAGATGAGTGGGAATAAAGGAAAGGAAAGAATGGAAGGAGGTGATGAGTTACTACTAGTGAAAAAGGGGGATGAGGTTAAAAGTAACGAGAATAGTAAAGAGAAACAATGAACCACTTGTGTAATGAAGTGCACCATGCATGGCTACAGCATGGCATGTA
>NC_056725.1:198169543-198182043 GCF_019279795.1 Protopterus annectens | reverse complement strand
CTGCTGGGGGGCTTGCACCCAAGGGGAAATGATTATATTTATTCAATTGTAATAGATTTGATCAAAAATAGTCAGGTTTCTGTCCATAAAAAATATAATCCATGCCTGCAACTACATTTTCTCAAAAATAATTCAAACAATCCATAACCTGTATTATATGACTGCTGATTGCTATGTCAGTTTCTGCATTTATTATTTTTCAAATGTATATTACTTTCTTTACTTGCATCACACAGTCACAGTTCTCTTCATTCATTTTACTAGTAAAGTACATATCAAAAGCACTAGTTTATCATTTTTTTGTTCTGCCCATTAAATTAAATAATAGCTTCATCAAACACTGCATTTTTCTGGTTTTGTCAGTTAATGTGCCAACTTAATTTTATTGTTGTCTGTTGTGTTCTTAATATTTTATGAGTCACTGAACTGCTGCTCTAGTTTTGTTTTAAATGGCCAGTGAAAACACAGTGAGACTAATGCAGAGTGATAGGCTTTTAATATAGGTGGTCTCTGACCATTTTCCATACATGTGTTATGCTGGAATTGGTATATGCACGCAGTAACACACAATGTAATGGGTAATGATGAATTCCCTCACAAGAAGAGTATAGGTGACTTTACCTTTGTGCAAAATAGAAACAAAAACAGTTTTTCATTAGTGTTTTCACTCAGAGTGCTTTTTCTACTGAATAATTCAATTTCTATTGCTTTGTTTCAGTTTTTTGGCATTCCACTGTCTCGGCTTTGACTTAAAAAATAAATCTTACTGGTATAGGCAATATGCATTTATTATAAAAGCTCTCCATTTGTTATTGTTTTTGAGCAGTAAATAATTGCTACTTAATGTAATGCTACAACCTGCATACATTTGTAATATTTAAGTTAAGCTTTTTTTCTGCAGGTCTCCTCTGAAAAATTAGATTTGCGATTTTTGCCATGTCAGACATTCTCAATTAACAAATAATAAATGAATAAATGTACATATATATATATATATATATATATATATATATATATGAATACATGTATATATATATATATATATATATATATATATATGAATACATGTATATATATATATATATATATATATATATATATATATATATATATATGTATACACTTCCCTGAAGTTTCAAAACTCCGAAGGCCATATGACTGAGACCATATCTCTGAAGTTTTAAAACTCTGGCACTTTGTATTGGGATCACTGTATAACATGGAATTCTGGATTTGCCATTTTCTTCTCTGTAGTGCGATCTCAGAGTTGCTATATTTAAGTAGCAGGGGGTATGGGCAGTGCAGGGAGGCTTGCCCCCTACAAAAACATAGAGGTTAGTTGGATTGTTTTATGCTTTTGTTTTTTATTTTTGTTTCAGAGTTTTAAAACTTCAGAGATATGGTCTCGGCCATATGGTCTTTGGAGTTTTGAAACTTCAGGGAAGTAATAGAGATACATACATACATATATATATATATATATATATATATATATATATATATATATATATAGATAGATAGATAGATATGTTTATATATGTGTGTGTGTTTACTTTGATTCACTGAAAACTCATTTCACTGAATTTCAGTTATCCCTCAAAAATCACTGAAAGCTCAAATCACTGAAAACTCACTTCACTGAGTCATATTTTACTGAATGTAAGCACTGTTGGGCACATAAAATGCATATGCCCTTTTCCCCATTGTAGTGTGATCCTGGAGTTAGCATATATAGTTAGGGTGTGTGTGAGGGACATAGCCCCCACATTGGTGGATGTGGGGGGCATAGCACCCCACCTACTTAGCTTTTATATTTATGAATCTCATTTCACTGAAAGCTAAAACTATAAAACCTAAAGTAGGTGGGGCGCTACACCTCCACACCACCCAATGCGAGGGGCTGTGCCCCTCACCCCCCTAATTCCAAGATCGCACTACAGTGGGAAAAAGGGCATATACATTTTATTTGTCAAACAGTACTTACATTCAGTGATATGTGATTCAGTGAAATGAGTTTTCAGTGATTTGGTGTGAGTGCTTTGAAATTTTGAAATTCAGTTAAATGAGTTTTCAGTTAATCACAGTAGACCCACACATATATATATATATATATATATATATATATATATATATATATATATATATGTGTGTGTGTGTATATACAACATCAAAAATATACCAGCACTAAACCCAACAAAGCTTCCAACAATAAATTGCCTAATACAGGCAAAGAAAGGAGTTCGGTGACACTTTTAAATGAGCTAAATAGCTCAATTTTTTTTTTACTTGTTGCACCATCTCACAGCAGTGGAACTAATGAAGAAAACACAGACCGGTATCCAGTTTCGCCCACTGGCATCCTCAGTGTGTAATTACATCCAATAACCTCTTGGTTTAAATACACAAGCATTTTAAAGTCACAGTACCTTTATGGCACACTGTATTATAAAGATCACATAAATGTACAAAACCATATATACACACATATACACTAATACACATGTACATATATGTGCATTACATATGTACATATGCATATGTATATTACAAAATGACCTTCTTCAATCAGCAAACAATATTTGAACATAATAATATACTTTGTTCTTAATATAAATACAATACACAAAAAATAAAATATAAATTAATAAAAATATATTTTGAAAAAGTAAAATATATCCCCAAAACCAGTTATCCCAGGTAACCATGTTTACCCAAAAAAAGCAAGCCATAATCTTTTAATTTATCTAAAATCCTTTTTTTATCCTTGTCTGACAAATTTGTTGTCTGTTTAATAACAATTCCTACAATTACAAGTTTTTCGTATCATGTTCAATATGTTCAAGTTTAAATAGTTTACTACAAAGCTTCTACAATTAATATCACTCAAATGAGTGGCAATTATAGTCTTAAAATCAAGTAGACCTTTGACTCACAAAACTCACACAGCCACATAAAACTATATAAATCACCTATAGCCATTCTGTTTGACAGGTAATTAAATGTCTAATCTCAAATACTTTAGCTGTATTTACTGAAGTAAAGCATTTTGTTTTGGAAATAACCTTACAATATGTACAGTTGCCACAGTATGTGCTTCCTTTGGGCCCACCTTGTCTATAATCATGTTCTGTATTCATTTTTTATACCAGGATAGAAATTCACCAATATTTCTTCCTCGTTTATAACTAAAGGAACAAGTATCATCCAAACATTGGTTCAGTAAATCATCTGCTTTTAAAATATGTCAATGTTTATTTATGATTTTCTTAATCTTATAAGTATTGGTACCATATGTAGTAACAAATCTTATCTTGGGGGCAACATGGAAATTCATCCCAGGGTCATCTGATTGCAAAGTGTACAACAATGGTTCCATTTTAAGCTGCAAAGCTTTATCACATATTAAATTGATATGGGCTCTATCATAACCCCTATCTATAAATCTTTCTTTCATATCCTGTGCTTTAGTCATGAAATCAACATCATTACTACAAATGTAAGGTTATTTCTAAAACAAAATGCTTTACTTCAATAAATACATCTAAGGTATTTGAGATTAGACATTTAATTACCTGTCAAACAGAATGAGTGATTTATATGGCTATATGTCAATGTGGTGCTTTTTATGTGGGTCAAACCTCTAGGTCTTTTAAGACTAGAATTGCTACTCATTTGGGTGATATTACTTGTAGAAGACCTAGAAGTGCCCTATTTAAACATAAAATTGAACATGATACAGCCCACTTTGTGTTTGTAGGAATTGATATGGTAGTGAGGTTAAATTTGTCAGATAGCAATAAACATAGGATTCTAGATAAAAAAGAAAGATTATGGATCACAAATTTGGGATCTTTCTATAAACCTGGACTGAATGGTTTTTGGGCATAACTTGGATGGGTTTACTGGTCTGTGTTTTCTTAATTAGTTCCACTGCTGTGAGATGGTGCAACAAGTAAAACAAAAATTGAGCTATTTAGCTCATTTAAAAGTGTCTCCAAACTTGTTTCTTTGCCTGTATTAGGCAATTAATTGTTGGAAGCTTTGTTGGGTTTAGTGCTGGTATATTTTTGGTGTTGTGTTTATGAACCGAGCACCCTTGTTAACATGCGCACCAACTTGACTGGTGGATGGGAGATCGTAGGTTTACCCCGGGAATCATCTCTGTGTCACTGCTGGACAGAGGCACAACAAACTAATGGGCACAGTATTTTTTAACATAAGGGGTGGCATAAGCCACAAAACTGTGGGCTAGGCTTATAAATGCCTTAGGGCAGATAGCCTAGTATAAACCTATGAACCTATGAACCTATTACTTTTGGGATATATATATATATATATATATATATATATATATATATATATATATATATATATATATACATATACATATATAGATAGATAGATAGATAAAACTATGCAAGGTGCATGAACAAACAAGCAAATAAATAATGCTGCACCAAGGTCACATCTCCTGAAAGTAACATAACTGGTATGTATCATGGCAGACATGTACGTTGTGAACCACAAACGGAAAAATAACAGAATATTGGTATGGTCTGTGTCATTCAAAATGCAGCTAAAAGTAGGATACTAAAAAATTAAAACTGTGTTATCCAGTCTAAGTATCAGGATGGCAGTGAAAGAAATATGTTAGCACATATACTAATGAAGTCCTTAAGATGAATTCCTGAGACTGGAACAAAGTCTTATGTTTAAACATATCTGGATGTACATAATCATCCTCTAAGTTATTGAATACTTTTGTTTTCCTTTTTATAAATCATGTAAACTAACAGTTTTCGTCATGTGATTTAGTACCTGAAATAATTACATTTGCATTCAATATCAATTAACAGAAGTTTAAAACTACAAGTATAATTTTAATATTATTTTTATCAGCATGCAAAATCCTCAAAGCATAGTCACCCAGCTTCCTGCATAGAACATGGGAACGTTTTTCCATAATGTGGAAATGCTGCTCTGTTCCAAATTTTCTTTCTGCTTCAAAGGCAGTTAATTAAGATTATTATGCAAGCCATATTTACTGATCAAGCAAGAAATGAAGGGTTTGTAATACAAGGGTTGTCACTAACACTCTGTACACAGTAATAATTGACTGCCAGGAACATGGAGTTTTGCCATATGTACAGCTGTCAGCAGCTGACTTGAAAATGACCTTGCAACCTCCTAAACTTGCATTCTATGTGTCCATTAGCTTAGAACACCATTGAATCAATAGCAATGCAGCCATTTTCCCTCTTCAAGTAAGCTTTAATTTGAAGCATGAAAAATAGTTCTGAGGCTCATTTACTTTGCTTCACTTTTTCTAAGTACATTTGTATTAATATGCATGGCAAATCAGTGCTAATGAACTATGCATGATTTATTTGTATTTTGAAACATAAAGACATTTTTTCAGTGCAGGAACTAATCAGCTGCAAGTGTTAAAATGAGATGACATTGGTGTTGATTCTGTAGGAGAGGTGGTAGAAGTTTTATCACTTTAAAATTGGGTATAAAAATCATGATTTCTGATAATCAAGTCCTCTGTCCAGTAAATAGCATTCATCAGTGTCACACACTTATTCATTTCCTGCATATCTGTAAGTCAAACAGTATCAGAAATACAAGATCTAGGGACGTGAATTTTGTCTGTGACTTAAACAGAACATACTGGAAGAGACAGATGTGTCCCAGAGACTGCCCCTCCTAATGAACAGGCTTCCTATCCATGTTAGACTGACTTTATATATTACCCAATTTAAGCACAACCTAGACCAGTGGATAGAGAATAGGAATTTTACACTGGGCCTGGCAACCATGTCCCTTATGGACAGTAGTTACTTATAAATGCCTGCCTTTCAATGTCCTATTTGGATACAAGACATCATTATTCTTTAGGGGAAACTTGGCTAGGATAATAAAAGCCCCCTGGGTCATTAGCCCAGTTAGAATCTATGAATCTACGAATCAATCTGTTCTCTTGGTGATACAACATACATCACCAAAATGCCTTTTGGGATTAGGTTCTCAAATTAATAACATTTATTGATGTTTTGTATTTCTCTGTAACTATACCAAACTTCAATGTAAATTTTCTTAAATTAAATTTTTTCTGAACAGAGTCCTGCTTGGACCTAATGTTACAAAAGGCATTGGTACAACCACCTTTGTATCTTCCCTTCTCATTCAGACTATGTTTCAGAGTCAGAGCATGACTTCATTTAGTAAGATTCTCTATCAGGAAATATATTGTATTAAATCATACAACAATGTGATTTGTATTGGTCTTGATTCCTGTTCGATTAAAATTAATTGCACAGCCTTTAATGTGATGTAAGCTAATCTCGTATTCTTCATATTTCTGCTTATAGCCTGGGCAGTTGTGAAGTCAGACAATTTTAGATAGTCTTCCTTGCATACCAAGGGAACAAAAATAACATACAACAAACAAAATAGTTTGCATGGTGTCTTGCTTGCCAGATTAATTTAAAACTTGCTCCTAACTTATTTAATTGTTCTCATTAGGACTCTGCTAGCCACCTAATCTTTCTTCAGATGCAGTCTTTGGGGCCTGTTTTATGTTATCAGTTTGTTAAACAGGTAATCATGACAGATATGACTGTCCCTTTCCAGAAGTGAGCTGCGATCACTGTCTTGCTCTATGACTTGGAAAAGAGTTACATAGTAGGCAAACAGAGGGTGAGAGGATGAAATCAAATTCAAATACATGAAACAAATAATTTACAGCTGATAGCCTTAATCATTGGTGCTACATGCCTAACTTATTTTGTCTTCTATTGATATCATATCAATGTTTGATTTTTCTGATTTATAAAAGAATCAGTGTTTTATTATTTATTGTTATGTTATACCACATGGTATTCTATGACATTATTTTTTAACTTGGTATAGAAACAAAAATAATGTCTATAACGATTTGGTCCAGGTGATATTTATAGATCTATTCATTAAAAACACCTGTCATTTTATAAATTAAGATGTATAATCCATGAATATAGATCTTTCTAGAATATTAATGTCCTAATTCACAATTTAGAAGAATAAAAAATACTTTACTATGGTGTGATATAACATCCACAGAGGGAGTATGGCAGTGCACCACAGATGACCCATGTTCAGTAAAGTTATGACAGTGGAGACCTGATTAGAATCCTTTGTAGTACATGGAAATTAAGCAGCTTAGATGTACTACTGGTTAAAGAAAACAAAGTGTAGGAACATAAAGTGTTTTACAATTTTGAAAGCTGGAAAGTACATTAAAGCTGCCCCACACATGATAATCAGAACTGAAGTGCATCTTTGACCCAAAAATGTCTGTGATAACAGATCACACTCCAAAGACAAACAAATTATGGCTGTCTAAAATGTTTTACAGCATATAGAGCTGTTTTATCTTCTCACCGCTGGTCTGTGGTGGCCACTGTTTATTTTCTAGAATGAGAGTAGTCCTTACCAGCATTGGTAGGTATCTGCAAGGCATAAATGGTCTCATGACTTAATTGCCTTGTAATTCATTTGATCCTATGATATTAACTGCATAGATGCTAGTGGAACTGCGAAGGAGAGAATGGGAGAAAGATGTCAAAGCCAGCTGACCTATCATGAGGGAAGGGAGGGCGTTTAGCTCACTGCATTCATGAGACCTACACAATTTCAGATTTGCCACCACCAGCTAGCAGCCTTCATGACCTTGTAGTATAGCAAGGAGATGCTTCACTAGGAGGCTGCCATGCATCACCTGAGAGCAGTAACTGTGTTGCATGGAAGCTGCTGAGAGATTCAGCACAGGACAGCCTGGTCTGCTTCCTGATAACACCCAACAATTGCTTCTGCAAGGATAGGAATTTGCATTTTATCACCATTGCTACAGCCATAAAATATATCTAGTGAGTTTATTTCCTAGGCCATATTAATATCTATTAGTGAGAAAGAACAAAACAGTGAAACAGCTGACATCTGCATTTAGCAAGTCTGTGTTCTTACTGCTAGAGCATCATCTTCAGGCTCATGTATCTGTGTGCATGAAGACTTTTGACATCATCATGCAAAGTAATTAAGTTACATTTCCCTTCATATGTTCTTAGCTAATAGCAGAGTTTTCAGTATGAAGCCTCATTATGTCAACAGAAAAAAAATCCTTTGGGCTCTGCTATTGTTGATGTAAAAGTTTAAACCTTTTAGCTTCCTTGTAGCTGCAATTAATAAGAAAATAAGGCATTTTGCAAATTAACAATGTGTAAACCTTTTTTCGAATAATGACACATTCTGCTTATGGTGTTTGTTTATGTAATCATCAGTTATACTGCCAGTAACAACAGCTGTTGAACAAGTAATAAACTAATGAGAACAAACGTGGACTGAAAGCATGATTGTTATTCAAAGAATTACCCAGCCATTCAGCCTCTTTTATCTAAGAGCTTTAGCAGGCCATACCCTGGAATAACTGCATTTTTTTTCTATTTACTGTCCAGACACAAAGTTGATCTATCATTAGTTTTAAAGAGATAGTGCCAGTGTCCATCATATATGATAGGCAAATGCAGATAGCACCAGTCAAAAGAACAAATATATTTGTTGAATGGTGCTTTGATGGCTTTGGAGAGGTATCAGTGGTAGTTTCTAGGCACAGTAGGGTTTTGAGCTATGTATCACTGACTGGGGACAATTCTGCAGTTAGCATTGCCATCTCACAGCATTTCCTTCTATAGATCATTTTCCACATGGGTGCCTCTTCTGCGAACTCTGCAGGGCCTCACTGTATCCCTGTGGTTTGTCTCTGAGGTTTCAGTCTCTCCCTACAATCATGCCAGTTAAATCACATATCACCGTGTGTGTGTGTGTGTGTGTGTGTGTGTGTGTGTGTGTGTGTGTGTGTGTGTGTGTGTGTGTGTGTGTGTGTGTGTGTGTGTGTGTGTGTGTGTGTGTGCGTGTGTTTGTGTGTGTGCACATTAGTTTTCATGTGTGTGCAAACAAGTGTGTGTTTGTAGGGAGGGGGATATGTGTTCACCTTATACTGGACTTTGTGTCCTTTCCAGGGTTATTTCTCTGCCTTGTGGCCATTGGTTGCTGGGATAAACTGCAGGTCCCCTTTGAACATGAAGAGGATAAAGCACATGACAGAAATAATTGAACAATTATTGCACATATTCACATTTCTCATATTATTGTTGTTATTATTCCTATCATGTAATCTGTAACACTGTAATTGACTCAAAGTGATATTTAATTTGTGTACAAGACCAGTAGCCATTTAAACACTCCACATAGTTGGTGGAATGAGTATCAGACAGGCACTGAAACTTTGGAGAAAATCTTGATGAGTAATACATGGTAAGGTGCCCACTTTGAGTCAAATGTGTATCAGATGATTATAATTTCTTTAAATAAGCCAGCATATAAAAATCAATGAGGAACTGAATAAAGTGATAATAAATGAAAGCTAATTTGTATGTCACAATGTTTAAATGGAATATACAATCAGGAATATAAGGAATACAAAGCACAAATTAAATGCAAATGAGTAATTGCACACAGGAATGGGTAATCATGATCATAATGTAGTTTGTGTAGGACGATTAAGGTTAAGAGCTGTTAATGTGCTGCTTCCTCTAATCCAGGGTATGATTCTCTGAGCCCCCATAAATAAGTCACTTAATCAGAGAGTACTGTGATGTCTTCCCCCCAAAAGGGCAATTGAGTCCATTGGGTTTACCTGGTTAAAAATAAATTCAAAGCAGCTCAGGCTCTTTCATTTGTTTGCTTACTTACATTTATTAACCAGGAGATCTTACTGGGCTGAATGCATTTGAAGCAGAATTTGCGAAAGTACAAAATACATCAGTGCTTTTTCTAATCCTGCATAGTAGTCTAAAGGAGTGACACATACTGTGTAGTGTGGACATTTTGTATGTTTTGTGGCACAACTATGCATCCATATGCCAACAGTAGGGTGCATGCTGCATAAACACCAAGCTTCACATGTACTACTCTGATGCTGTGCACACCATGCATATATATTTTTTTTAATTTTGACCCCTAAATGCTTACTGTACTATCATAAAGTTAGGTACACATTCTGCAGTACCATGCTTCAATATGTATTGTTGTCCTGCGCAAAAAGAATACGCAGTGCACTGCTACATATTGATACCACACTCAGAGGACTCCATGCTCCCTATGTAAAGTAGGTTCATGTTAAATAAATACATGCCAAGCCGACTATCAGCAAAAAAGCAAACATTTCAAAGGAACCTCGCCACAACCACAAGAACTAACTCACAAATAAATGGTAAAGACAGATAAAGCACGGTGTTTCTTGCAGGGAGAATACGCTTCACCCCTTGTTTTCCCCATCATGTACCATAGCATAATAACTCTATAACTGCACATCCATAGAGAAAAGGCATATATTATCATCATTGTGATTGTTCCTGACCTCCATATGCTGCATTGCAGTGCAGAAAATAAAAAAATCAATCTATTGACACAGTTCAATTAACACAAGAATCACTTACACTTGAACTGTCTAAATCATACACATACACACACACACACACACACACACACACACACACACACACACACACACACACACACACACACACACACACACACACACACACACACACACACACACACACACACACACATCACACATACACAAACACCAGCACATCCAAAACTTACATTCATACTTCCACCTCCCTACCCTAACCCACACGTACAACTTACAAAAACACTCACATACACTCACTCACCTTATATTCCGGATAACATCCCAGTCAAAACACTTCCCGTAATGTAGCATAAATGCATAAGCGTGGATTAGAGAAATTCTGATTCGTGCTTATGCACTTTCGCTATTTTGAAGTTTTGCCTTTATGGTCTCAAGATACTGAAATTCGATATTTCAGTATTTCGAGATTATAAAAGGGAACTGAATTGAGGTACACATTGTATTGTTGTGTACTCCTTGTGTAAAGCTATCTTTCTACTGATTGCCTAATGCATATCCAAGGGCACAGTTGCTACTACTTTGCACACCAAATAGTACTTTATTGTCTAGTATATATTCAGTACAAAGAAAACAGAGTAGTGCAGTCCTAAATAATGTTTATTTTTTTTCCAAAGCATCTAGTTCAATATTCCATACTGGGGTCGATATTCTGTATTATTGTATCTTCTGGGTAAAGCTAATCTTCTTCTGAGTCAGAGTACCCACTCTACACTCACATGCATCCCACTGATAGCGTTAATTCTCCTGAGTGCTCCTTGAAATGTTATATATATGGAGCTGTAGTCTGGACTTGTACAGACACACAGCCTTCATGCACGATTTCACATAAAGTTCACTATCTGCTCTGCCATGGTCTTTCAAAGGAAATCTAACAACCAATGAATTCATGGGGCGGTACATCCTGAGTACATAGTTTGTGCTGCGATGAACCTTTCCTCCCACAAGTCTTTACAGGAGTGGCCTTAGGTCAACTGATGCTGTAGGCAAAAGGGGTCCACGGTGCCCCCCCCCCCACCATGCCACCTGGTGTCCGATCCTACTCTACCTACACCAAATAAATACTGGAAAATTGCCTCTACTAGAGTGGCGCCTTAGGCAGCTGCCTAGTTGGCCTATGCCTAAAGCCTGCTATGAGTGTTTGTTACACTATTACACATCAGGGACACATTTCCTGTTGCCATGCACCCCTGAGTAAAAGTGTCCTTCTAATATGTACAGAATAAATTGTAGTGCATAAAGCATGGTGAACACATACCAATATCTGGAAAAATATAAAGCAATTAACTGCTACTATACCGCAATTAACTGCTACTATACCGCTAGACTCAGTTATAGCAAATGATAAGCATGCCCTGCTTAATTTGTTAAGGTCAGGAGTCGCACTTAGTAGTCAAATCTCCCAGCAAATGACAGTGATAATTCTTTTCATCCTGATAATTTGTTTCATCCTGCTGTCTGTGCTAGTAATGGCACCCTGACTTCCCCTTATATGCTTAGAAAGTTGCTAGAATAATAAGATTTGTGTTTGCCTGTATTTTCTGAAGGATATGAAGTCTGAAACTAAAATGTATGTCACTATTTAGTGACTTCAGTCTTCAGTCATTTGTCAGAAAACCAAAGATTTTATGAGGAATTGACCAAAAATGTGAGGCAAAAATCTGGACAGCATGAGACATGGAAAAAGAGTATAAACATAACAGACTGAGTTATGCTGTCTTTCTGACAGCACTCTCTAAGTGTTTACAGCTGGCAAAACACTTAGTGCTTTCTTTATTTTTCTGTGACCAGTAGTATATGGAACAAATAAACCTCCATGCACAACAAAGAATTATGATCAGGTCTCTGATCATAACCCTAAACCATGTGTTCTTGATATGGATGCCAAGATTCACATGTCTAGCTTCTCTTGTAGTGAATTTCTTGGCAGGCATGTCTCAAACACACAAAAAGCAGATTAACA